>NC_061111.1:16774757-16794308 GCF_002878395.1 Capsicum annuum
TTTTCTTCAACTTCTAAGATCAACAACCACTTTTTTTGTCAACAATACATGGAGATGGTGAAGAACACCAAGAACACAAACTTTGAGTCTTGAAGTTTTAAGGTTCAAGTTGGACCTCCCAAACAACAACAACAACTTCCCAAGCTTAAATTCCACAACACAATCTCCACAATACACGTTCAAAACTTGAACCAACAACATATCACACGTTCAAGTCTTGAACCCACAACAACAATACTAACAACAATCGGCCACACTTTGTTCACATTAACAACATCAACATTTCAAGCTCAAATCTAAGATATAGACTCAAGGTGTTAGTGAAGAACAAAACTAACACTTAGAGACAACAAAGACAAGTAAAAATATTGGCCAATACACAACAAAACCATAATTTTCGACCAAGAACACTAAATGGACAGATTGCACTTTTTTTTTTCTGGAATTTTCAGTTTTTCAACAACAATTTTTTTTTTGAATTTTCTAACAAGCAAGCCAAAGATTGATCTTGTAGGAACAAGATCAAGCCATGCTCTAATACCAAATGATACGATAAAGACAACAGAACCATGAAAACACACTCCAAATCATTCCACTAATCTTAAGGATCTAAGGACCTTTTTGGAGACCACTCTCGAATTCACTACAACAACAACAATACGAGATAACAATGGTGTATTTGACACCAAAACAGTTACTACAAACTAACAAAGAGAGTATCAAGAAAACAAGATGAACAATAACACAATGGAAATAACAACACACGGTTTTTAACTAGAACAATAACAAAGATTACAAGAAATCTAAAGATAGATAGATAGACAAAGTAAAGGTATAATCTTAAGAACCCAAGAACCTATTACACTCTTGGACCCTTAACACTACACACTACAAATACCTATCTCTTCGGTGATCACAAGAGAGACCTCAACCTCCTCTAGCACCCAACATTCCAAGCATGAATCAAACACGAATAATTCCACACTCAAGTTGGAAATCCTAGTTACAATATTTTGGTCATAGGCCTTTCTCACAAGAGAGAAATGTTCTTCTTACAACTTTCAATATCCATAAACATCTAAGACTAAAAACCCTAAGAGGTTCTATATATAGTGTATTACAAAATAGACTACAAAACAACCACAATACCCCTCAAGGGTGAGGTGCCCATCAAGTGTGACTTAGGGGCTGTTTTTAGTGCATTTAGGACCTATTTCATACTTTACTTGTGCACTTCCTTGGACAGATTCAATACACACTCGTTATCATCCATCCCCATGGTCGTACTCATATTACTTTACCACAGACATGTAAAAGTAAAGAAACAAATAAAGTAAAGCTACTTCAATGGTATATCTAGATATATTCGTAAAGGATATAGTCTTGATTTTTACATATGTTGTAGCTCTTGGTTTTATCTTTGCAAAGGCTTCTACGTCAAGTTATGAATTTTCTTCCATAGCTGCTCAAAGCTGCGAAAGAAACCCTCAGGTTTCGAACTGAGCTGACTTCAATGATAAATATGTACAAATTCGTAAAGGATATGGTCTTAATTTTTACATATGTTGTAGCTCTTGGTTTTATATTTTCAATGAAAAAGACGGCTCATAATTCAAAGGCTTTTATGTCAAGTTATGAATTTTCTACCCTGGCCGCTCAAAGCTGTGAAAGAGACCATTAGGCTTCGAACTGAGATGACTTCAATGACAAATCTATAAAAATACTTAAAGGATATGGTCTTAATTTTTATATATGTTGTATATCTTGGTGTTATCTTTGCAACAAAAGAGACGGCTTGTAATTCAAAGACTTCTGCGGAAAGTTATGAATTTTCTACCATAGTCGCTCAAAGCTGCAAAAGAGACCTCAGGTTGCGTACTGGGTTGATTTCAATGACTAATTTGTACAAATCCGTAAAGGATATGGTGTTGATTTTTACATATGTTATAATTCTTTGTGTTATCTTTTCAATAAAAAAGATGGTTCGTAATTCAAAGACTTGTATGTCGAGTTATGAATTTTCTACCCTAGTCGTGCAAAAACTATAAAATTGGATAGATTCATGGTTAACTTCAAGAAAAAATTAATTCTAGTTAATTGGAAAGAAGTTTGATTTTGATATGTGCTGTCAACAGATCTCAAAGTTTATTCATGATTAGAGGCGGATTCATCTAGCTTGATCATTTGAAAAAGAAAACAGACGCAACAATATTTAAATGAAAGCTAAAGGTCACTTTCATTACACCAAAGGCAGTAATGTCACTACATCATAATAAGCAATAAAAAAAATTCTAAGCGAATAGCTAAACTATAGAAAAGGTTGAAATTCCAAAATTTGCTGGCAACTCGCCTCAACCGTCTCCTTTAGTTTGGATAGTGTCTCCACTTTGTCTTCAGATAATGGATGTTTCTCTCTGATTTCTTGAAGTTCACCCTCGAAAGTGCTAATCTTCTCTTGGATTTTAGACAACCGTTTTTTCTGCTCTTTTATGCGTGAAATGGTCTTCTGCCTCTTTGTAGATAAGAGCTTCAGTTCTTCATCAAACTTAGCAAGATTTGATTGGAGATCCTCCATACGCACTCTCCTTGGTGTTTTCCTCTTTTGCATTAACAAGGCTTTGTTGCACATCATATCGCAATTTTTGATTGTTCTCTTTAGTTATTTTTCAGGATGAAGATGATTTCATAGCATCAAACTCCTAATATGTATTTATAAAATTATTAACAGAGCCCTATAGAATAGAGGTATTGATGGCATTAATCTCTTTGAGGTCCTCTATAAGCATGTTCACACCATTTTTCAACTTTGAGAAGTCGTCCGAAGATTCAAAGGAGAACACGGTCAACTATTCATGTAATGCACCATACATCTGAAGAATGTAAGACTTCTTGAAAGTAGAGATCGTCTCTTGTGGTTCAAAATTTGGGGCCACAAATGACGATAAACACAATGAAGGTGCATGAACTTAGGCGACTTAGCTTCGGCAGCCACAACCTCTATGTTGTTTATCAAAGCTTCTGTGATAGGAGGAGAAGATGTATAAAGAAAACTTGTACTCGTAACGCCATCAAAAATGCCATTAAGCATATCGGTAGAAATGCCTTGGAGATTCAACTTAAAAAAAATAGTAATAATATTATTAGCATGGTATTATTATTTTTCTTAAAAAAAAGAGAGAGGGAGAGAAAGTAATATTACTTGTTCTGTGAGTTTAGTCAATGGCATCGTGGAGCTACCTATAATATCATTGTCCAAATCAACAAACTTGTTAGATTGGTCGTTTACTTTCTTTCTTATGTGCTTCCAATGTTGATCTCCTTTCGTTGAGCTAGTGTCATCATTAGCATCTACAACTTCATTAACTATGCAAATAGATGGAATCTTATCTTTGAGTGGCGTTTTGGTTGTCATCTTTCCACTATTAGTCTCAAGAAAAGAAGAATCGTTGTTTCACTTACGAGTCTTGTTCGAAGCCACAAAAGGAGTGTTATTCAATTTCAGTGAAGGACGACTTGATCTTTTTCCAGTTTTCACCAACTTACCCCTTGAAGGTGAAGACTTAGAAGACAAACGGGCTCGTTTTTTACGTATCAAGGGAGGAAGTGGAAGACTTACCTTGTTCCGATGGACGAAGGGGAACTTTCAAGATAATTTTATTCTGCCTAACAAGGTTTGTTCAACCAATATACTACCAATTTTCATACCTATTAGTTGTTAGGGGCCTTTCAGGACGTGGTGGTATACTAATGCTCAAAAAACTACTAAGACGGGTGCAAGAGTCCCAAAGTCGTACCAATTCTTGAAGTGTGGCATCATGTGGACGTTTGATGAAGTTTCCAGGAAGGTCTTGAACAAATCCAAACCGTCGGCTGAATCTATGGGGACTGTAAGGCTCCATGACAAAGAAATCATCACACCGGAGGGTAATGTAGCTCGAACGAAGACTAATGAAATAATCGTTCCAAGAACTAGACAATTCTCTGTTCTCTGCTATAAATAATTCCTTGGGTTGTATCATGTCCAAAGTAGGGAGACTGCAGATATCGACATTCTGAAATAACCACCTTGTATTAGAAATATCAAAGTTTCTAGCCATCCTTTCCCCAGCAATCCTACACATATGAGCACCATTGTAATAACGTGCTTGATGATAGGAGTTAAAATACACACCAATCCATCCATAGACATATTATATGGAAAAATTATGTCGCCTGCACCTAAGTTTGTTGAAGTTGTTAAGCCTCTGTAGATGCTAGCCAAAATGGGAATCGCTAGTGCAAGCTTCTCCCCATGAGCCATTAGACTTGCAATCTTAAAGACGCTAGGACAGATATGGTCAAGTTTCTTAATTGGAAGAACGAACTTCCAAATCTAGCAAGCAAGAGAAGCATCCAAGTTCATCTCTTCTCTAAGAGATCGTTCCACACCTAACTCGACGAAAGAGACGTTCTCTTCTTCTGTTCGCGGTAAAAATGACATATCAATGTAGCCGTTGGGACTGTGATTTAACTTTGATTTAGCATGCTATTTAGGGCCTCGTGGTGGAGGCTCCGTGTACCGCTCCAGTCCTTTGAACCAAAAAATCACCCAATCATGAACAAAAACCTCCTTAGACGCCATTTGAAAGCCGATAGAATGCTGAAAATAAGTAAGCACAAGTCTTAGGCAAAAATGGCTTCCCTTGCTGATCTATTTGTGACAATTCTTTAGCCGAAGGGACGACTTCATCAAAGAAAGTTCTGTGTATTGGAAGGCCCCCAATCATACACATGTCCCACAATGAAATAGAAAGCTCACCAATGCCGACACATATTGTATTAGTTGAACAATGTCAAATTTCACAAAAGTCCTGTAAAACATTCTCGTTGATGTCATACGTGAATAAAGAGGCGAAAACAACATCAAAAATCTTGGTTCGTTCTAGCGCCTCCTTCCTATGGATAAGGACATCCTCCACCTACTCCCACTAGCAAGTAACATAATGAAACTCACCAAATCCTGATTGGGGATAATTCCATGTAGCAAGGCCCTTATTCGGCCCTTATTTGAGCCTTTGGGATATGTAGCGGCAGATTCTTTGTCATGTGTAGATGAATGCAGCACAAAAGCAGTAGTATTGATGACCTTATTGAAGTCAAGGACGTCAGTTTCTTCTTTTATCAACCATTTTTCTAAATGAAGGGACATGTCAGGTGATCCTCTATCAAGCGGGAAGACACCTATTACCAGAGGATGAACTTTCAAGGTAAGGACGCTAGCAGGAGAATATCGTTCATCGTTTGCTATTTCAAGTAGAGGATATGGTGTCATTTGGTCACAGATGTTCCCCATATTTTCAAGGTAGTGAAGATATCCTCTGTGTTTGAAGACCTGTCAAAGAAATTAAATTAAACGGCAAATCTGCTAAAGCAAAAAGGAGTTTCACAAGATTTAGGTCGTAACTTCAAAAATTTACCTGAGAAAATATAGAGGTTTTCTGATGATGGATTTCACGTGTAATGTATATATGAGAATCTACTTTCCAATGCAAAAAATGGCAGCTGATTCTGATATTTTCACATCGAGATATGGAATTTCTCGTGACGCTGCGCAAAGCTGAAATAACTAGTGAACCAAGATTAGAAGGCTATTTTGGAAGCAATATCTGTGATGATTCGGATGCAATCTAATTGTGGTTTCCTCGTGAAATGTATCTCTGAGAATCTACTTTCCAATGCAAAAAATGGCACCTGATTCCGATATTTTCACGTCGAGATATAGAATTTCTCGTGACGCTGCGCAAAGCTGAAATAACTAGCGAACCAAGATTAGAAGGCTGTTTTGGGAGCGATATCTGGGATGATTCGGATGCAATATGATTGTGGTTTCCATGTGAGATGTATCTTTGATAATCTAATTTCCAATCCAAAAAATGACACCTGATTTCGATATTTCCACGTCAAGATATGGAATTTCTCATGACACTGCGCAAAGCTAAAAAAACTAGCGAACCAAGATTAGTAGGCCGTATTTGGAAGCGATATCTGGGACGATTCGGATGCAATCTGATTGTGGTTTTCACGTGAGGCGTAGATATACGATTCTAGTTTTCAACTCAAAAAATGACTTCTGATTTCGATGTTCCTAAGTCAAGATATGAGAGTTTTCGTAAGACTGAACAAAACAAAAAAAAAAGTGACGAAACAGAACCGAAGGTTTGATTTTGAAACGATACCTGTGCAGATCTGGAGATAAATTGAGCGTGGTTTTCGCGTTGAACGTAGCCTTGCGAGTCTACTTTCCAACACTACAAGTCGTTCGTGATTCATACACCTCCACGATGCGTTATGAAGCTTCTTCCACAGATGCGCCAAAGTGCCGAAAGCTTAATTGTGAAAAAAGAGCAAAAGAAGGAGAAGAACGAGAGTTGAATTTCTGCTCAGGCTGAATTACAATGATTTAATGGGGCATTGATGTCCTTTTATAGACTCTGAAAGGCCCCAGTTTGAGTTTGAAAAGGAATTTGCTGAACAAGTTGTCTTCAAGAAGAACTGGGACATCCAAGTGTCCAAAACAAGTCAAATTCCTAATCATTTTCGAAGTGGGATAACATCATATTAATTCTATTAAAATTCGATATAAGACTAATACCTGAATCCTACAAGGTTTGGATATATTTAATTTTAAATGAAATTTTACATTCTTAAGGAAGGGATTCACGTTATTCTACCTAGATTATGATGACTTCAAGGAGTCAGATTTCAACAAAGTGCTCAAGTCTTGCAAAAAAAAAAAATGAGGACTCCACAAATACTTCAAATCTCGTCTCTAACAGGTCTGACAAATCAAACACCTTGACGAGCTTTGAAGTAGGGGGCATCTATAGACACGTAAAATTTATTGGGTCAAACGCATATAAAAATTGGATTTGACCCATATTTTATTGGGTCTAAAATCATTTTGGGCTATAAAAATAATAAGCTCATTTTATTTCTCATCAAGGACTTCAAGGTCCATCTCACCTTGATGCCCAAACTTATGCCACGTGTCAAGTGATGTGGCATCCCAGTTAATTTAAAGACCAATGAAGCAAGACCACCCACATCAAATGATGTGGCAATCCAGGTCAAGTTCAAGAGCCAATAAAACATCGTCAAGTGTCCCAAATGACATATTTTTAGTCTATCACAAGCAACCTTGTAACATTTGTGATAAGCTTGAAAATTGAATGGCCAATCATAATGAGGCAAAAGAGGTTATTTACACTTGGACTGCCTACCCCCTACAACTATAAATAGGAGGGTTACACAATTTTCTGAGGTCATTCGGCAAGCATTGGAGGAAGCTTCTACATTGACTACACAGCTCTTCAACGAATCGACTACGAAGTTCTGCCCGGAGGTCAACTCGACAAGACGAAGTGTTGTCAAACAATTCCTGGAGATCCAAACAAATTTTTGGGAGGCTCAAATCATCCCGAAGTTTGAGAATTACGCTACAAAGGCCCTCGAACCATAGAAAAACTTAGGAGAGAAGAATTGAGAGAATAACAGAATTTTACCCGCAAAATTACTTTAAAGAAAATTATTCTTTTTGTTTATTTTTATTTTTATTTGCAGTTAATTTTCCGCACAACGAAAATTTGTTGTGAACAATCCTTAACGACGTAAACATATTTTACGTCATTGATGCATATATCTTTATAAATTATTATAAGTGAATGAACGTAAAAGAGTTTATATATGTAACAAATATTTGTGTGAACCAAACGTGGCCAACGTTGACCTAACATATGACTAAAAATTTTGCATCCATTGTCACTCATAGAGTCATTCTAATTTGTTCCTTTTTGGTGACGATGATAGTGTTGAAAAAGGTAAACTTCGTACTTTTATATGAATGGTGATGAAGAACACCACGCAGTACACTATATAAGAAGTAATATTGGTAATATATCCGAGTTTATTTTAATGAGTTTGATTTTTAATTTTGATTTTAAGGACAATTGGTTGTTTAGATTTGATGATATAGACTTTTAATAATTAAGAGGTCGCATGAAAAAAATGGTTATCAGTAAACATTTTTTCGTTACAAAGGGTTGCTTTGATTTATCAAAATTACATAATTCTACTGTCTTCTTGAATTTTAAGGGTTTTTTTCTGGGTTTTTGAGGTTGTTTATTTTGTTTGTTCAATGTCTGCGGGTACTAAAGAAGGGTCCGGTGAGACACCAACAACAGTAGTAACCATGTTAAAAATATATTAGCACAAATAAATCTTTCTCTAACATAGTGATATAAATAAACCAAACTTTTAAGACAATGATATAAATAAATCAAACTTGTAACGGATAATATACTGGAACCATTTCTAATAATTTAATGACATATTTGAACCTTTTCGATCTATACACAATATTTAGTGTGGACCATAACAAAAAACATTTTGCATCCATGTCATTTGTAGAGCCATTGTAGTTTGTCCTTTTGTGGTGACGATAGTGTTGAAAAAGGTAGATTTGGTACTTTTTATATGAATGGTGATGAAGGACACCACGCAGTACACTAAATCGTGGCTTGATCATTGTCGAGTGCTATCTTCACGGGGCTCTAGCTCCCACGTTGTTGGGTCCTGGTACTACCCTTCCTAAATTAATTGCATCATGTTTTCCCAACCCCACACCCTTAACAACTTACTTACCTCTCTTGTCTCGAGAATTTATTGACCTAATTAATTTAGATTTTAGTTGTATATGAGTGGAGATACAAGGGATCGTTTGTTTGAACACATTTTCATCAATATATGTGGGGTCAAAATTACGTTTTTGTGTATATATCTTTGATGTTGAATCTATTGGCTTCTTTTCATATTTACTTCGTTATGCATTGAATTTCTTAGCAAAAAATTTGATTATGATACAGTGATTAAAGGGCAGCTCGATGCACTAAAGCTTCCGTTATGCGCAGGATCTGGAGAAAAGCCCCACCACAGAGTGTATTGTACGTTTTACCTAACATTTCTGTCAAAGGCCGTTTCCAAGGCTTAAACTCGCGACCTTCGAATCACATGACCATAACTTTACCAGTTACTCCAAGGCTCTTCTTCGATTATGAAACTGTGATTGTGGAGAAAAAGAAACACTCTTTTTAGTTTCTACGTGTGGGTAAGATTCAAACAAGAAATCTTAGCTTTGGTTAAAAGTCCTTGATTATGAAACTGTGATTGTGGAGAAAAAGAAACACTCTTTTTAGTTTCTACCTGTGGGTAAGATTCAAACAAGAAATCTTAGCTTTGGTTAAAAGTGCAAGGACTTTATCCCTCATACACACATCTAGTGATAAGGCTTAAGGGAGCTAAGGCTTCAACCAAATTCCCTTCATGAAAAAGTCACACTTACAAATAAGAAGGGCAGAAATAAATCAATATTTATGTTATACATGAATTGTTGAATCGCCTTAAAATAAGTGGATATTCTTGAGTTAAATATGGGGGTAAAAATTGCATTGGTGAAAAAGGCCTTGACGTCTGCCTATACCTGTCAAGTGGGCCGGTTCCAGGTTGTTAGTCGGGTAGTGGGCCATTCTGGATCTGGGTCCAACAGTAAAAAATTTCAAAACAATCCTAACTCGGTCCATTTAATCCAACCCGGTTCAACCCACCTAAATTCGGTCAAAACCGATTAAAAATTTGGTTAAAATCGATCAAAAAAAATTCTCCAATATACACTATTTATACCCACCTATATACATTTTAAATACGTTAAACGATATATATACACTATCTATATAGTATATACTACATTAGAATTTAAGAAAATATATACACATACACAATTACACATGTAATCGTGTATATGACTATACGTTAGTTAAATATATATATTACTCTAAATAAAACATACTCTACAAGATATATATACTACAATATAATGATATATATAATAATTTATAAAACATATACACATGTATACGTTACATATATACATCTATAGAAGATATATACACATATATACGTTCCATTCAATATATACGTACTACTTTAAATAAAATATACTACAATATATATACTACAATATATACACACACACACTATATATAGTTATACACTAATTTATAAAACATATACACATGTATACGTTAAATATATACGTCTATAGAAGATATATACACATATATACGTACCATTCAATGTATACGTAATACTTTAAATAAAATATACTACAATATATATATAAACACATACTATATATAGTTATACACTAATTTATAAAACATATACACATGTATACGTTAAATATATACGTCTATAGAAGATATATACACATATATACGTACCATTCTATTTATATGTACTACGTTAAATAAAATATACTACAATATATATACACACACTATATATATATATATAGTTATACACTAATTTATAAAACATATACATATATATACGTCTATAGAAGATATATACACATATATGCGTACCATTCAATATATACGTACTACTTTAAATAAAATATACTACAATAATATATATATATATATATATATATACACACACACACACACTATATATATATATATATATAGTTATACACTAATTTATAAAACATATACACATATATACGTTAAATATATACGTCTATATATATATATACACACACACACACACAATATATATATATAGTTATACACTAATTTATAAAACATATACACATATATACGTTAAATATACGTCTATAGAAGATATCTATAATCTATATCTATAATCTATAATCTATAATCTATAATATATTAAAAGTGTGAAGACCCTTAGAAAAGTGACTTGAACTTTTTGCCCTTCATTAAAATACTTTATAATAGACAAAATTGTCTTTTCACCTATTTTTCTTAAAATATTATATTATTATTTTTACAATATTTAATTAAGAAATCCTAAATTATACGATAAGAGAAAATATATTTCAAAATTATAGAGTCCTAAAATAAATGGTAAGAGAAGAATATATGACAAAATATAAAAGAAAAAGTCATTTGATTATATTTTGTATTAATTATATAAATAAATTATTAATGATTTTTTGTTAATTTCATATAGAAACTCAGGTTAAAATTGGAATTGCATAAACCATTCCATATACTATATATGGAAGACGAGCAACGTAATTGTTGCAATTCCTCCGTAGGAATTAAGGTTTTCAACAAGGAAATTTAATATTTAGAATTCGGAAAAGGCTCAAAAATATCCCTGAATTATCTGAAATAATTCAAAAATGTCCCTCGTTAGATTTTTGGCTCAAAAATACCCCTCTGTTAAATATTTGGCTAAAAAATAAACCCCCCCCTAACGAAATTCGGAAAAGGATCAAAAATACCCCTGAACTATGTGAAATGACTTTAAAATATCCCTCTGTTAAATATTTGGCTAAAAATACCCCTCCCCTTAACAAAATTCCACCAAGCATGTCACCTAGATAAAAAAAAAAAAACCACGTGACTATGCCACATTACCCTCCACATGTAAAATGTTAGTATTTTTTAATTATATGACATCCCTTTCTTCTTTATTTTTATTCTTTTGCAAAGCAGTGAAACGGAAAAACCAAAAAATCAATCTTTTGCAAATTACTTCATTAGTGTTTTAAAAGTTATAGATTTCACCTTTTCATTAGTGTTTTAAAAGTTCTAAATTTCATCTTTTTATTATCGTTTGGGACAAGGGACAGCTTGATCTTGATCTGATGTTGGCTCGGAGGAGGAGCTAGAATTTTAACTTTTAAGCTAGCAAACGTTGATGTACTAATAATTGAGTTGAATTTACTACATGCAAATTCTTTTTCAAAATAAATGAATTCCTTTTAACACTTGTTTAATCACTCGAAATGAATTCATTTTTCTAAATTCAGTTTTGATGAATAATCTTATTATTTTTAGAACAAGTTTGAAAAGAAATAAAATGATACTTAATATTGATAAATTATTCTTTAATTATGTCATTCATTAACTTTTTGAAGATGCGTGCCACATTTAAAGATTCATTAGTTTTAGATTAGAGGAGGTATTTATTAAATCATTTTAATATAAATATTTTGAGTAAAAGCTAGCAAAGTCAAACACATCTTTTGAGTAACTAATTTGAAGTTTAGTTTGAAATTTGTTACTTTTACGAGTAAATCTTAATTTTAAATTTTTATACTGGCCTAATAATTAATGGGTTTATCAGTTTAATAAGACTCTTTTATTGGGTTTCACACTTTTAAACCTATTAACAGAAAAAAAACTCATTTTTTAGATGATCAAAGGAATTTGATAATAGCGATGTTACATTTAATAAACTTTTTCAAAAAAAATATTATGTAACCATCATTTGTCTACTTTGATTAAAAATTAAAAAGCCGTGTAGGTTTTGTCTGTTTCACTGACGTTTTTAAATAAAAATAAAAATAAAGAAGAAAGGAATGTCATATAATTAAAAAATACTAACATTTTACATGTGGATGGTAATGTGGCATAGTCACGTAGTTTTTTTTAGGAAAAATTACACAAATTAGCAAACCTAAGACATTAATTACAAATAATATCAATAGTTTGTCAAAATTACAACTAATAGCAAAAGTAACAATATTTTGCCTTTTTTATTCAAAAGCGCATGTCTTTAACCTATAAAGTTACTTGATCCTATTTTCATGCTACTTTACCATTTTCAATTCTCTCCAATATAATTTTTTTAGGCTATTTCTTCAAATTTTGATTTTTCTCTGAAATTCTTAATAAACATTATCCCCTCTATTAAGGTAAGCTGATTTTATAATTAACTCATGTTATCTTTTCCATACAAATTTTTTTATGCAAATTTTTTTATGTAATTTATTTTCAATATTTTTCTGCATATTCTTCAATGTTATTATTTTTAGGGAGTTTTTTTTTTTGTATGTTGAAATTTATGGGGCATTCTTTTTCCACATTCTTCCGTGAAAAAACTCGGCTTCAGATCGGGACTATGAATCGGAGAACTCAGTGTTAAACTCGTTGCTTGGTTTGTTAAACGAACATAATAAAATCGTGCTAATTGTAGTGACACAGGGGATTGTTCCGATGCTTGTGAGGTTGCTGGACTCTAGCTCTTCACCAAAAATTTCAGTAGACATTGTCAATGCTCTTTTGACAGAGAGATTGAAAGTTTTGGATTTGAATGACCAATATCCCCAAACAATTCTGTTCTGATCAATTTGACTGATTGTAAGTTTACTCGTTTATGAACAGTTTGTTTTGCTTTTTGCAATGATCTTATGATTAAGCTAAGTAGAAATCAAGATGATTAACGCTCAGATAATACATATACAGAAGAATCAGTGAACTCAACGGAGGTGCTTCAGAATTTTCGGTTCTTGCAAACATGATCACAATGGAGAATGAAGCACTTTGGAATTAAGTAGTACCACAACCATATATGATGATCAAGAAGACAAAGGAGGAATGTAAATATAGAAGTTTTGATTTCATTAGAAGAAAAATCAATAGCAACCACTTATAAGATTTATATTTGTTGTTAAGTTGTATTTGCTATTCATTAGATTTTGACAATGACATATACTTACTTCTTCTTCATAAGCATAATTTTGTAGTTAAGATATTTGTATTTGTAATTGATATGTATTTGTATTATATTCTGGTTACTTAAATTTGGACCATTCATGTATTCATAAAATAGATATGTATATGTTGTAATATAAGTATAATATGTATTCTGTAAATACAAATTAAGTGCCACTATTTTTAAATGTAAAGTATATACATGCCACAGTTTAGATATGTTTTATGAATACATATTGCTAGGATTTGTATTTATGTTAAGTTGTATTTGTTATTCATTAGATCTTGATTATGATATGTACTTCTTTCTTTATGATAAGCATGATTTTTGTACTAGTTATGTATAAATAAAATACATATATATTTTATTGTTTGTAATATATGAAATGTATTTATTATCAGTTAGATATGTTTTTTTTTGTTATTGCTAATATTTATATTTATTGCTCACTTGTATTTGATATTTCTGAGAGGATGACAATGTTTGTATTTTGATGTTTAATAATTTAGATTTGAAACAATGATGTATTCACAAAATACGTATGATAGTTTTATGATATATTGTATAATAAAACTGTAAGATGTATATTATAAATATATATGTGTCACTGTCTTGACATATAATTGTATTTTTGTGGTGTATAGGTGTTGCGTGATCAGATATACATTACAAGAGCACATACAGGATGTCATATGGTCAACGACATTGAAGATCATATTAAGTCTATGTTAACGTGTACAAGATATTTTGTAACTATAGCATTTTACCAGATATACATATGTATTTAAGCAGATATGCATTTGTATTTATGAGTTATCAATAGATTTTTTTTCAATTATGCATATATATCTATGAATGATGCATAATTATGTATGATCAATGCATATATTTTTTAAAAAAATTATATTTATTTAAAGTTTTGATTACGTAATTGATATGTCTTTATATGTATTTTTTATTTATTACATAAAGATATGTTAACTTATTCTAAGTTTTAATAGATGGACATAAGTACTTAATAGATTCTCATATGTATTTTTTCAGATTAAAAATTTGATAAGTGTGGCTTCCAATTTCTTAGGTATAAATCAATGATGTTCTATGTCTTGTACAATATATTCATAAAAAATTAAGTTAAGCAAGTTCAGTAAAAAAAAATTGCAACAATTTAACTATAACAAGTTCAATAACATCAAACATTTTTATAAAAAATTATAATCATATAATTATCAATAAAAAATGAAGCAATTATTTTTTGACATAATGCTACATCATGAACAAATCAACATTTAAACTATAACTGCAACATTTAAACTATAACAATATTATTATATATTTTTCAATAGACGCCACATACATGCATAATGTGGTACATCATTGTACACACCACCAACAACTTTTATGATGTTTTCAGTTTCATTATATGTTTTCTTTAACCACATGTTTTCTTCAGATTTTCAAAGAACCAAGTTCAAGATGCATCATTTTCAGAATCAAGTATGCCATATGTCAAAGAAAATATATGTCCTGCATATTGAAAAAATACATATAAGAATACATGATTTTTACATAAAATACTGCATATGTATATTATAAATACATACAGTTGAAAACATATGAAATTGTCAGTGAACACATAAACCTACTACATATGTATGTTATAAATACATACAGCTGAAAACATTTGTAATTTTCATAATGTTGTTTATATGTCCACCTACAAGTGTGTTTAACAAGAACAAGTATGTTTCCCATTGTCAATCTCCAGAACACAAAAAAACAGTAAAAGTAAAATTAAATATCAAATACCTACTATATACAACAACTAATTCGTATATACAAAACTGCAAAAAAATTTCAACGAAAATAAATTTTTTATTCGAATACTAGTTATCATCGACTAAAATTTAAATTTAACGTATAACAATTGTATCTCAATTTTCACATTACATAATAACACAGATAACTTTGAATTTTAAAAAAAGAATTTCGATCAAATCATTTTTTTTTGAGAACTTATAAAATTCATATATGATCTCAGATTTTTAAATTTCACGATTGTTACGCAGTTTTGTTACAAGTTTTTCAGTAATTTTTGTAATTCTATTTTATGAAAATCACAAATAGAATCAAGTTTGTTTAAATCTAAAATACGTACTATATACAACAACTAATTCGTATATACAAACTGCATATGTATTATAAATACATACAGCTAGAAACATATGAAACTGCCAGTGAACACATAAATGTACCACATTTGTATATTATAAATACATATAGTTGGAAATATATGTAATCTTCATAATGTTGTTTATATATCAATCTACAAGAGTGTTTAACAAGAACCGATATGTTTTCCATTGTCCATCTCTAAAACACAAAAAAAAATAGTAAAAATAAAATTAAATATCAAATACGTACTATAACAAAAACTAATTCATTTATACAAAACTACAAAATGAATTCAAAAAGAAAAAAAAATTGTCGAACACTAGTTATTCTAAATTAAAATTCAAATTTAATGATAAAAATTCTATCTCAACTTTCAAATAACAGAACAATAAGGGAAAATTTGAAATTGAAAAAATAAAAATTCGCTTAAACAACTTTTTATCGACAACTGAGAAAATTGATATACGATCTCAAATTTTTCGAAATCTTCAACTGCTACACTAATTTGTTACAATTTCTTCATCAATCTTCGCACTTTTATTTTAGTAAAACCACAAATAGAATTGAGTTTGATGATTAATACCTGTAATTGCACCGTTGTATTTTTAATCTTTTCTTCAAAATGTTAGTCGATCAGCATAAAAAATAACTTCAAGAAAAACGTTTTTGAATTTGATTCTTATTTTAGATTTGAATTGAGATGTTGATTATGAAAATCATTTTTGATTTGAATTAGTAGCTGTAATTTAACGATTGTGGTAAAAAAAAAAGAGTTCTAAAATGTTAAGAAATTTGTAAAATTAAATGTCCCTTAAATTAAGGAACCATTTTTCCTTATTAAACTCAAAACAGATTTGACTTAAATTAGGAACAGAATCTTTAATTTTATATGTATTTAAATAGCAACAGTTTACTCAAATACAAAATACATATTGCTATTTTTTGTAATTTTGAAACTATTGCTATAAAAGTTACAATTAAGGTTCTATAGTTGCTATTTCTGAAATTTTCTCTCTCTTTTTTTTTTTTTAATCTAGGTGGCATGCTTGGTGGAATTTCTTAAGGGGATGAGTATTTTTGAGCTAAATATTTAATAGAGGGCTATTTTTCAACCATTCTAGATAGTTTAGAGGTATTTTTGATCCTTTTCTGAATCCCATTAAAGGGAGGGGTATTTTTGAGCCAAATATTTAACGGAGGGGTATTTTTGAGCCAAAAATCTAACGAGGGCCATTTTTGAGCTATTTCAGATAGTTCAGGGATATTTTTGAGCCTTTTCCGTTTAGAATTTTAAGAATTACTAAAATTTTATTAATTTTCTTATTGAATTGGGTAGGAAATCCTCATATTTATGAACTTTTCATTAAAATTTACCTTATATAAATTATTTTCCTTATTTAAACTATATCACATAATTATAATTTTTTGTAATGCCCAGTTTTCTCTTAGACCGGTTCACATATTTCTTAATTTTCTTCCTAAATATATGAGAAGTAAAATTTCTAAATACAGGACAAGTTAAAATATGATTTATTCATATTTAATAATATAATATAATTGCAGACAAACGTAATTAATTAATAGTGAATTGGAGAATAACAATTAATTGCAGAATGTATCTATTACTCAAATAAAGTGATTTTAAATTGCAGAACCTAATTTTACATGTAAAAGTGATTAAATATAGAATTTGTTTAGATGTATAACTCTGTGATGTTTTTAATAGGCTAAAGCAAATTGTTTTCCTTCCCTATTTTTTTTTCAATATATATATATATATATATATATATATACATACATGTGTAGACAGAGGATTTAGGATTTGTTAGATTAGTTAATTTGTTTTCCTTCCCTATTTCAATACGTACACCTAATATATTTTGTAAATTTATTCATGTATTTGTTTCGATTTCAATTTTTAGGCAGAGGGTTTAGGATTTGCTAAGATTAATTAATTTGTTTTCTTTTAATATGAATGACGTTTAGCTTTATCCAAAAGTGTTTATTTTCTACTGACGTGATTTTTATTTATGTTGCAGTGTATTTATGGGCGTACTTCATCAACTCTATCTATCGCGTACTTCATCAACTCTATCTATCTTTTGGAGAAAATTAACAAAGAATCATATTTAAGCTTTGATATTAAATTGTTAGATAAACATATTTTTGCATCCCCGTGCTTGTTAAGATAGATTGTACTACTGAAGATTATGGAGATTTTATTATAGAGGATTGCAGATTTCATCTTCATATCAATAGGTGTGCAGTTTCTTCTTTTTTTTTTTTTTTTTCTAGCAAAGAAGTAACTAAATGAATATACATTTTTTTGTTTTGGCTAAATTGAAATAGGTTTGCCAAAAATATTAATATTCAAGGTAAGTTGATATAACATAATTAATTAATAGTCAAAAAGAAAAGAGAAGATGTTTTCCAATCCCCAAAACTATTCTAGCTTGCTTGTGTGCGGATTACAAAGTTGTTCTTGTATGTTCTTTTTTATGATGTTCGGATTTTACAAAAATATTGACGGGCGTATATTGAATCCTTTAATATTAATATATTTTTAGAGGATTCTACAAGAGTATGATATCAATTTTGGAGAGTTTGAGCCACATAGTCCCTTTTACAAGACATTTTTATCTTTATACGTAAGATTTTTTTTTTTCTTTTAAAAAGTTAATGTTTCTATTCACTTTACAACAACCATAATATTTTTTGAGGATTCAAAACGAGTATGACATCAATTTTGGAGAGTGAGCCACATAGTCCCTTTTACAAGATATTTTTATCTTTATACATAATATATATATTATACATATAGTTGTATAAAATGAATAAATTACAATAAAATATGAAATACAAAAAATGTGCATGGCCTAAATAATATAAATATTTAATTTTGAAAGTTAACAATAGAAAAAAGTTAAATGATTGCATGTTCCTGTTATTACATATTTGTTTTAATATACAATAATATTTTCGTGATGTTGTTAGTTTTTAATTCTTAAATTTAGTGACGGAATTTATACCATTACATCAGATGCTACATGCTACATTGTCTTAGTTATGTTTTACATATTTATTATTTTATATTTTTGCAATTAAATAACTAAAAATTAATTAAGTTATGATATTAGCATATGCGGTCGTGTTTGTAATCAAAATCACGCTTTTTAGTTTTTTTTTGTTAAAGTAAATGTAAGCTCTCCATATAACACATTAATCTATATTAAACATGTAGAAATTTTATATATTAATCTATATTAAACATGTAGAAATTTTATATAGTATGGGATACACGTAGAAATTTTATATATTAATCTATATTAAACATGTAGAAATTTTATATAGTATGGGATAAATGTGCCATACTAGAAGCCAACTATATTAGAAGTGATCAAAATTAATGACAACTAATACTTGTTTTCATTAATTTAAGTATTCTAAATTAACTAAAATTTATTTTAAGAAGGTTTAAAAAATCTAGAAATAAATATGAAAGAGTTAGAATAAGAAAAAATATAAGAAATATCAAATTTTTTAAAGTTGTAAATAAGTAATCAAAATTTTTCTTAAGATTTAACATCAAAATAAGAAAAGATTTTAATATAGAAAAAAAAATTGTACTACAAATCTAATCGACACGTCTCTCTTAAACTCTAACAGCAAGTAAAAGAGGTACTGCATGACATAACAAAAGTGACATCCATTAACCATTTGAAACTTCTGGTGGTAAAATATATATGAGATTATAATAAAATATATGTTAAACTGTGAAGGATCTTTGAAAAGTTATTTGAACTTTTTGTA
>NC_061111.1:16797308-16850021 GCF_002878395.1 Capsicum annuum
GGTTGTCTCCAAGCTGCTGTCGTCCCTGACTTAAAGCGCTCTCCGATGCAACGGTTGACATTAGAACATTCAGGACATCTCTAGCTAATCTTGAAAGCACAGGATATTGTGCTTCATTATTCTCCATCAATCCAACATGTTGATCTATCGTCTGCGATCATCTAGCGGCGATTGGAGATAATACTTCAGCTCTTCCTGATAAGTTGATGTGTAAGCTCCCTTGTCAACACTGTTCCAACAAGGTAAATCATAAAAGTGATCAGGAAAACCACTATGTGCCGGCCTTTTAGAAGATGATGGTTCCTTGGGAGGACGAGGAGCGATAGTTGAAGTGATATTTGTCGTCACAGTTAAATCAACTAAATCAGCATAGCCGTCCATAAACCAGGTTGTTCTTGTTTTTCACCACCAGAATCATTGTTAGTATTTATCTCTAAGTTAGCATAAATAAAAGTACTAAAGTGACACATAGTATTATATTTCATGCACGGATTTAGTATAGCACCAACCAAGTAAATAGGGGGAATCAAAAAAAAATATTTTTAACATTTAGCAAACATGGCACCAATAGCTTCTTTGTAACCTTCTTTATTTTTATATTCTTTGAGCAAAGCAGAAATATCAGCTATATATGCCAAAATATTACAAACAGTAGGATAATAAGCACCGAAAAATTCAACCGTAGCTATATAAATTTTTTCCAAAAACTTAAAAAGGTCATTAATTACAGTCCAGTCAGAATCATGTAGCATGCAGTGGGCAGAATCAGCAAACGAACCACAATGTTGGTTAAAAGATGGTGTAATAGGAACTCTATATTTATAAAAAGTTTTTAAAAAATCATACATAGCATTCCATCTAGTATCACATTCTTCAGGCATCAATATCGGTGCAAATCCATTTTGTTTACATTTAAGTTTAAAGTCTTTAATTCTTCTTCTACAATTATTTCCTTGAATAAAACCAACGGCAAATCAAATTTTTTCAATATAAAGTTCGAAAAACTCAAGACCATCTCTTACAATTAAATTATATATATGACAAGCACATTTAACATGAAAAATTTCAGGTAACGGTAGAGATATCTTAGATTTTAACTTTGTTATAGCAGTCTTGTTGTTAGAAGCATTATCAAAAGCAATACATAAGATTTTAATTTCAATACCGTAAAATTCTGCAACTTTAGCAGTCGAATCAGCAATAAAATCTCCAGTATATTTACGATCTTCATCATATAAAAAAACAAAAATACATTTTTGTATAACAAAATTACTATCTATCCAGTGACAAGTAATAGTTAAATAATCATTTTTATTTACAGCACGATCAAGATCAGAAGTTAGGGACATTCTACATTGAATAATTTTTAACAATGTTGATAAATAAAAACAATATTGTGAATGAAGTCTAAAAATATTGGCCTTACAAATAATTCTAGGAATACCATTAAACATAGGATTATAAATTGCTTGAATATAATGAATAAAGGCATCAAAAGAAGGAAAACAAAAAGACAAACAACCCACAACTACCATTTTAGCTATTTCTTTCCGGTCCCTCAATTTATTATACTTCTTCATTACCTAACCGGTTGCTGGGTCCATTCTAGTTTGCGTTGGCCCACCAATATACGCACCACCTCATGCAATATTTAACTCTCTTTCGTGATTATCACTTATATGTATCATTAACATACCCATACCCCCTTGCTTGCCTCCTCTTTTATGCTTATATATTTGTTGACAAATATTGCATTGCACCTCAATATCTGATATACGTTCAAAAAATTACAATGCAATACTAGTTGATTTACGAGCTCTTGGGGCACGGGGAGGACGGAGAGGGAGATTAACCGATTTGGATCTAACGTTAGTATTTCCTACTGCGGGTGTCTCACCAATATTTTCATCATCTTCGTCTGAATTAACAGCATCTACTTTATTTTCTTCTTCTATACCGTAATTTTTTTGAGCTTCTAAATAATCCATATCGTGGGCACCTACACTTAAAGGTACACCTACTTCTTCCTCAAAAGATTGACTAAGCGGTGCCGGAGGCACATGGGTATATCTACTACTCGAACTACCTCTACCGCTAGCAATTCATTTTTTACTACCACTAACACTTCCGGAACAAAAAATTTTAACACCTTTAGTAGCAAGGTTTCTTAATTTATCCATAATATAAATTAAAGTAAAAAAATTCAAAATAAACAAATATAATAAAATTAAATATTCAACAATTAATACACTAAATAAAATTAAACGTAAGAGATGGAACGACAATACCAAATTTTGAAAGTATCCAAAGGTTGCGACTTTAGAAACTTCCACTCATACTTTGTAATTACAAAATTAAAAAATTAAAGTGAGCACTTTAGAAAATATATAGAATATTTGAGAATTGAGAATTGAGATTTGAGATTTGAGAGAATGAAAAATTGTGTGGAAAATAATTTGAAAGTGTAGGGTGTTTATAGAAATTTTTTTGGGGTTAAAAAATAATTTTAAATGTAATTTTTTTTGTTTAATTAAAAGGGCCAAACTAGCTTTTTGGACCCAAAAACAATTATACAACCGTTGGGCCAACGGCTAGTTTGGCCCAATCTCCAAAATTCTAAAAAAAAAAAAATTAAAATCGGGTCGGACCGATTAACAGGCGGACCGGACCGGTTTTGATCCCGACCGAGTTAACCGGGCTCAAAAAAAATTAAACCAACCCGATACCTGGTATCCTACACTGTGGGCTAACCAGGCCGAATCAAATCGGACCGATTTTTGTAAGTAATCTGGGTCGGGCCTGGTAGGGCCGGGTCAACCCGACCCGCTTGACACCTTTACGTCTGCCCGACTGAAAAATGAGCACTAGAAAGAACGTTGGTCCGAGGAATATTACCATACAATTGGAGATGCTTATAATGACCCTCGAGAACCCACAATAAATCTCGAGCCGCACACTCATTACTCCAATCAGCTTCAACACGAGGCATCAGAATGTAGACTCGTGCTATGAGGTAACTTTTTTAGTCCCTAGTGTGGCCTTGTTTCATATTAAGGTGAAGATTCAATATAATTCTTTGACCTATAAAAGGAGGCGCTAAAGAGAATAGAGATTATCACAATGACTAAAGTTAAATAAAAAAACTAGTGGCATCATACTTACCTTTTGTTCTTCTTCCTTTGGAATTCTTATGGAAGAACCATTTGAATACCTGTACTCCCACTTACTTGATGATTGTTCGATTCTTTATATTATAATTCTCTTTTCATTTTTCCTTCCCTATCCCAATGAAGAAAATATTAGACTAGGACCTAGCGTTTTAAACAAATGGACTTTCAGTCTTAATCCACTTGTCTTTAGCTGCTTTAAACAAATTTGACTCTTGACCTAAATGAAAAATTTCACCAAGAAAATGGTAAGGGTAAAAAATTTAAAATTATCATAAGTTAATTAATTGCACCACGTGCTCTCCCTCTCTCTCTTTTAATCATGGGTATTGAAAATTCACAGAAAGCTCTCATTCCACATGTTTATCTCTGCTCTTAATTAGGTTTGGAGAAAAAGATTTTCGGTTAAGAGCAAAAAGATCTCACTCGTCTACAACTGATGGTAGAATTAAAGAGAGTTGGCAAGATTCAGTAGATACTCTTCGTCAGAAAATGATGTTGTATATATTGGATAAAATTATAGTATTGAGGTTCAACAATAATAATATATCTAGTTTTCTATAAAGTGATGTCCGGAGGGATAGAGTGTACACGGTCCATACCACTATTTTAGAGGTGAGGTAAAGACGTTTTCGATAGACCCCATCTCATGACAAAAACAATCCAAAAAAAGGCCCTATAAGAGCATCAAACATGTAGTAACAGAATAAATAATAATAACAGAGTAAGACTACTGATGTGTGAGCTAATGCTAACACATTTGGGGCTTTTAACTATAAATAATTGTAAAGTCTTAAGCAACTTTTATCATTTTTGATTGTTTTCTCTTTGATAGTGCAGGAAAGTCAAGATACAAGAAAACCAAAGACAATAAGAGCAAAAGTGGTGAATTTGGAACAAGTGTCCATGAAAGTGTAGTTGACGACTTGTCTGATAAGTCGTCAAATTTGTGATAAGTTATCAGAGTCATCGTCAGCTGTAGACCGTGTGAGAAAATTAGAGCAGAAGTGTGACGACATCTCTGATAAGTCGTCACAATTCTGATAAGCCGTAGAGAATATCGTCAGCTTAAGACAGTACATGAATTTGAAGTGAAGAAGTGATGACATCTCTGATAAGTCGTCACAATTCTAATAAGCCATCAGGAGTTGCCGTCAGCCTAAGGCAGAAATCATCAAACTTGGAGAAGGAGCTGATGACAATGTCTGATAAGTCGTCAGACTCCTGATAAGGTGTCACACTTCGTCGTCAGCTGTGCGAGGAAAAGTTGTATTCTGTGATCTGATTTCAAATTTAGCTCTTGGTATTTAAGGGAAAGTTCTTAGGTTTTATTAGCAGCGAACATTCATCTTGAACATCGACTTACATTATTTTCTCTCTAGTTTTCTCTGTAACTTTACAATTAACTTTTGAGAGATTGTTACCATAATTTTCTTGGGATTTCTAGTGCGATCTAATCAAAGAAACACTTGTTAATATTCATTATTCTGTAAGTTATCATTTATCGAATTATGAATACAAATTGTCTTGTTACTTTTTACCATATGAGTATCTAATTCCTTGAACCCAAGTTGTGGGATCTATGGGTTTGGTTTTGTAAAGTAGCTAGGTGTTCAAGATTCTAAAGGTAGTAGGAACTCCTTTGTAATTCCTCTGTTTTACATATTGTCTATTAATTGCAAACGATAGGTCCTGCCTACTAGTGATTTGCTTGAAATAAGAAATCAACCCTAGTAGGAAGTGAATTATCAACAGGGACTTGAAAACATCAAACTTTCATTTAATAATTAACGCTGTAACAAGGTTAATTAACTTGAGACAACATCCTGTTATGAAATATAAATTCCCTAAGTTTGAAAGAATTAGATAATTAAATGTCTAAATAGGTTGAGAAACATTTAGACATTACTTTGACAAGGTAAATCTGCTGTTCTTACCTACCACAGGAATCTTGAAACGTTACTAGTGTCTGTCAAATACCAACACTCATAGTGAACACAACTATGATTTTTCCATATAATATTGATTACAAACACTGAAACTGAAGTCAGAAATAATTACTTGTTAATCATTAAAAACCCCCATTTTATCTTTTCGTATTATTTGTTTGAATTTAACTTGTAGCTATAGTTTTAAATTAGTTTAATCGCCACTCACATTGTTCCTCGTGGATTCAACCCCGACTCCAAAGTTGGGTAAATATATTGACGACGACCACCTTGCACTAAATTGACGTGTAAGTTCAGCGTTATCAAAAAATGGCACCGTTACCGGGAATCAATTTGGTGTATTGAGTTGGTTTAAAATTTTAGCCTACTTGTTTGAATTCAAACTTGTAAATATTTGTTTTTAATTTTCTTTTATTTCTTGTGTTAGGTAGATTTTTATTTTAGTTTACTTATTACTATGGCATCGTGGAATGAACATGAGCTTGGTGGTTGGAAATCTTATCTTGATGATCCATGTCCATATTGTGATGGACCTTACTTTTGGAAAGATTGTAGATATGCTCCCCGGAGAGAGATGTGTGCAACATCTCCATCCTACCGGGAGTATGATTTTTCTTTATGTGGTGGTCAAGATGGACATTGGAGTGATTGCCCCAATGCTCCTCCCTCTATTGCGCTAACCCAAATTCTAGTTCTTCTTATGCATTTAATAGGTCTTATGGTCAAGAAAAGGAAGAACAAAGCACCAGAAAGAGTGGCATTGGAGCTATATTTCAACGAATATTGGATCTCCAGAAAGAAACATATGATATTGTATATGATATGCGTCAAGACATGAATCCAATCATTCATGAGGAGATGGATATAGAGGTAAATCATTCAAAGCATTCTTCTATATTATTTTTAGATGATATCTTGTCTGTGAAATTATTTAAAATAATGAAAGAGTGTGAAGATGAGGAGCAAGAATTCTATATTGATGTTGAGCTTGATGATGAGCAACCCTCGGTGATTTTCTAACCAATCGAACCAACCATGAGAGATAATGCCAAGATTAAGGAAATGGTGCTAGAGGCAAAAGAAGAAATCGAGCCAATCTCTTATAAAGACTCTAGCCCAATTCAGGGTGAAGAGATCGAGAAGGATGCAACTCCAAAATTAGGGAGAAGACCTCACTCGAATTACTTTTCAACATTATGCTTGGTAGATGTGATGAAAGTCGAATCACCCAAGCAAATGATAAATTTTGGAAATAAGGAGAAAACTTCTTACATTTTGGAGTTTGTCTTTCCGAAAGGGTATAATACAACCCCAATCTTGAAGGACAAGAAGCTTAAATATTGACGTCCATTTAGTGTTTTTTTAAGATTCTCACTGTTGCTAAATGAGCCCACACAAAAGTTCGATACAAAATTGGGCAAACGGTTCAAATCTTCGAAGTGGCGTGATAGAACTTTCCTTATCATTCTTTCACATTTTTCCAATGCACCTAAAAAATGTAAATATTGAAAGATGGGCCGACGATTCAAATCGTCTAAGTGAATGGATAAAGGATAAAGCACTTTCAAAGTATCTTGATGAATTCTGAGTAGTCAAGATAACCTAGTCGTGCCGCGACATTAAATCAGGCTCTTCTGGGGAGACAACCCAAGGAATTTTGTTGTTTGTATTTGTATTATGTGTTGATATCAGATCCCTGCACCTATGGTGCCACAATTATGTTTCTGATATCTGCACTTATGGTGCCACAATAATGTTTCTAACTCTCTTGTTTTAGTTTGATGCATTGGGGACATTACATGATTTTAAGTTGAGGATGGGGCTACTTGTGGGTGTTGATGTCCTCTTGAGGTTTTTATTGCCGTGCCTCATTTCCCCGGTGTCTAGTTCCTAGTAGAGCTGGCATGTTTAGGAGTATTGTGTTTGTTTTATGATGTATTGTGGTTAACTGGGAGAAAAATAAGTATCTATAATAGTTGACATATTTTTGTTGATTTTTCTTGAAATGATAAATACCTCTCCAATTTCTATTTAGTAACTGTGTGATGTGCATCTATATGTGACTACTGTGAATCTTTTTATGGCATTAGTACTAAGGACATGATAATCACTGCTAATAATTGCATGAACCGAATGGGTAGTAGCTTGTGATATACCTTTGTCCCATGTGTGTGTGAGATACTACCTAGTTCCCATTGTGTGTTAAATCCAGAACTTGCCCGATTGGTCTTGCCTTGGTTATAGGATAGAGGTTAGGAAAGGATCATAGACCATTGTTGATATTTGTCCACTTTTAGCCTAAATGACCTTCTATGTGTGAATAATATCCCTTGATCTTGATTTTGAGCCTGAATGCCTATTCTTTTTATTATACCTATCACCTTCCTATTTGTATCACAATGAACCTGTTTTGGCCCTGGTCCTCCTTGAATATTGTGCACTTTGACTTAGGAAAATAGCCTAAGTTGAGGGTTGCTATCATAGGGGTGTGTGGTGTAAAATGAGTATGAAGAAAGGTAGAATAACAGAAAAGAATAAAAAGCTGGGTGCGGTGTAAAAAGAATAAGAAAAGAAAAGTTGTGAAAAAAAGAAATGATTGTCAAAAAGACCGCACCCATCCGGAGTATGTGTGATCAAGAAATGAGAGAATTAGGTAAAGGTAAATAAGTGATACCCCAAAAGTTAGTGTAGTGACAAGGAGGCTTAGTCACCTTAAATATCATCAAGTATCATACCAGCCCTTAGCCTATGTTACAAGCCGAAGAAAAAGACCTATAGTGATCCTAGATTACCTGTCTGAAAACCTTGATAATGAAAATAAGGGAAAGCTTATGGTATTTGGCATACATTGACTGGAACTTTTTTTTTGAGAGTGAGTGTCTATTGATTATCCCCACAATTACATATGTTATTTCTTATATGAGTAAGGAGGGACTTTTTTATTGTAAGGGAACAGTGGTTATGTTGCTAATTGCTAACTTGTTTGGGTAGTGTAATATTGGTACATGCATGGTTGTTGTTGCTAAGTTGATGCCATAACTTGATTCCTTTGTGTTGCATTTTTCCTCTTCAGTAATATACACAGTTGAGTTTGAGATGATTGACCTTGGAGATGGTAAATATGTTTTGAGCTAAAATGGATGATTGACTGCCGAATGTGCTTTGTATCCTCTTAGTTATGTTTAAGTTGCTTGAGGACAAGCAATTGTTTTAAGTTGAGGGTGTTGATGTGTGAGCTAATGCTAACACATTTGAGGCTTTTAACTAGAAATAATTGTAAAGTCTTAAGCAACTTTTATCGTTTTTCATTGCTTTCTCTTTGATAATGCAGGAAAGTCAAAATGCAAGAAAACCAAAGACAGTAAGAGCAAAAGAGGTGAATTTAGAACAAATGGCCATGAAAGTACAGTTGATGACTTGTCTAATACGTCATCAAATTTGTGATAAGATATCAGAGTCATCGTCAGCTGTAGACAATGTGAGAAAATTGGAGCAGAAGTGTGACGACATCTCTAATAAGTCGTCACAATTCTGATAAGCCATAGAGAATATCGTCAGCCTAAGACAGTACATGAGATTTAAAGTGAAGAAATGATGACATCTCTGTTAAGTCATCACAATTTTGATAAGCCGTCAGGAGTTGCCGTCAGCCTAAGGCAGAAATCATCAAACTTGGAGGAGGAGCTGACGACAATGTCTGATAAGTCTTCAGACTCTTGATAAGGCATCACACTTCGTCGTCAACAGTGCAAGAAAAGTTTTATTCTGTGATCTGATTCCAAATTTAGCTCTTGGTATTTAAGGGAAAGTTCTTAGGTTTTATTAGCGGCGGACATTCATCTTGAACATCGACTTACACTATTTTCTCTCTAGTTTTCTCTGTAACTTTACAATTAACTTTTGAGAGATTGTTATCATAATTTTCTTAGGATTTCTACTGCGATCTAATCTGAGAAACACTTGTTGATATTCATTATTCTATAAGTTATCATTTATCGAATTATGAATACAAATTGTCTTGTTGCTTTTTACATTATGAGTAGCTAACTCCTTTAACCCGAGTATCGAATTATGAATACAAATTGTCTTGTTGCTTTTTACATTCAAGATTTTAAAGGTAGTAGGAACTCTTTGGTAATTCCTCTGTTTTACATATTGTCTATTGATTGCAAACGATTGGTCATGCCTACTAGTGATTTGCTTGAAATAAGAAATCAACCCTAGTAGGAAGTGAATTATCAATAGGGACTTGGAAGCATCAAACTTTCATTTAATAATTAACCCTGTAATAAGGTTAATTAACTTGAGACAACATCCTGTTATGAAATATAAATTCTTTAAGTTCGAAAGAATTAGATAATTAAATGTCTAAATAGGTTGAGAAACATTTAGACATTACTTCGACAATGTAAATCTGCTGTTCTTACCTATAACAAGAATCTTGAACCGTTACTAGTGTCTGTCAAATACCAACACTCATAGTGAACACAACTCTGATTTTTCATATAATATTGATTACAAACACTGAAACTGAAGTCAGAAATAATTACTTGTTAATCATTAAAAACTCCCATTTTATCTTTTCGTATTATTTGTTTGAATTTAACTTATAGCTATAGTTTTAAATTAGTTTAATCGCCACTCACATTGTTCTTCGTGGATTCAACCCCAACTCCAAAGTTGAATAAACATATTGACGACGACCTCTTTGCACTAAATTGACGTGTAAGTTGAGTGTTATCAACTACCGCAAATAATACTACAAACACTCTACCCGAAAACAACAAACAATTATTGAATTTCCTTGAAATAAAGGAATACTTTAATATAGTGACAAAAAGGACTCAAAAAATCTTCCTAAATCAGAAGTCCAATCATATATTTAATACTTTTGTGCTTTTTATGTTTTTTGAATTGCTTTATATGATTTCTGAATTGATATAACGAAGAATAGGTATATTTAGATGATTGAAGAAGCTAACATAACACTGCAACTTGATGTCTTTAATTTCTTTATCAATGTTTCCACCTACATATATGGGAACATCTTGAATATTCAATTTATGTTTTTCACTTTTTGTTGATGCTGTAATGTGGGCCTTGTTAGAGTGCGTCCCTACTGATTTTACTGTTTTACTCTATTTGTTGCATATCAGTGAAACAAGTATGGTAACGTGGTTCACTTATGTAGAGTAAATAAGAAGACAATATTTTTACGTGAAAAATACCCGACTCAAGAAAGGTATTAAAAATCACGACCTGTACCTATATAGTATTTAACCCCAACTTCACTAAAACTCTTGAGCCTCAACAATCAACAAATTGCAAGACTCTTGTAAACTAGGAATTAAACTCTAACTCCTATTTCTACAATAACACAAATCTTTCCAAGATAAGTATTCCCAAGTCTCCGAGTTCCCTAACTTGAAGACACAACTCCTAACTCAGTTTATATTTTCACTGAGACTAGAATTAATGCTTATTACAACTCAAAGAACCAACCTATTACACAAACTCTATGACTCTAAGTAAAGAAACAGGTTCTTCTTAAAGATAGTGAATGAATTTGCTGATTGATGCTTTTCTTATTAGTGCTTGAGTGAAACTCTTTGAAGCTGTCTCTTCTATTTAAGCCAACTCTGATGATGTCCTTCAGATGATATAATCTTATTTTTTCAATAGGACTCTATCAGTTAGTTACATTCCTTGTTGTGTTATGTCTCCTTGTCTAGTTAGAATTCCTTTTTCAACTCAATCTTCAAGTGTTGTGTATCTTCTTTCCAACTTCTTTTCTGCACGTGATAAATGCTCAAGCATATCTGAATTTGCTTGCTTATTGCAGGCAACGAAGTTTTGTTCAATTAAAATCTCTAGGAAATTTGGATTATTGTAAATTCAGAATACATTAGTCCCAATTAAATATTATGGATTAATATAATTGGATTAATATTTAAATCTAAACATATATGAATTTAAACAAAGTCCAATCTTTATTTGGCTAGTTCATTAATTTGGGCTACAAATGATAGACCCACTTTGCTAAGCCCAAGATATTGTCATATTTCAGAGGCCCAAATAAGCGCCATGTGTCAAATGATGTGGCATGTCAAGTCAAGTGAAGGAGCCAATAGGACCATGTCACATGTCAAAATGATACAGCAGGCCCAATGAAATCAAAGTCTATAAAAGATGCCACGTCACTTGAATTTGATTGGTCAAAGGAATTCCATCTTCATCATGACTCTTCCATTTCCACAACTATAAATAGGGGTCTCATAATTTAGAAAAAGGACTTCCAAAACTCTAACAAGAAGCAAGAGAAAGCTCGTGGATGAAACGCCATAATTTCTCTATAAAGCTTAAGCATTCAAATCAAGTTCATCAAGATTCAAGATCAAGACCGCAAAATTCAAGAACAACCTCAAAAGCCTTTGAATTCAAGCATAAGTCAAGATCAAGTCCCTCAAATCAACAAACCAAGTTCAAATTCAAGATCAAGCTTTAAGCCCTTGAATTTATATTTGAAAAGGTGAATCAGAGAATTCATAGAGATTGTAACACTCATATATTGAAATCTGTAAATTGATTATTGTAATATTTTCTTGTCTCGAATTATTTATTTTCAACCTCAAAATTTTTTTTGTCCAACAAATTCTAGCATGCCCAGTGGGACAATCTCTACCTCTCATCTCAATTTTTCATACTTCAAAGTTCAATAACACTGAAATAACTTCCAAGAAGGTCAAATCTCAATCAAATGCTTCCAAGGCTGCTGATTCAAAGTTCTTTGCTGAAGTAGAAAACATCCTTTGTGTTACTTTTGGAAGCATGGGAGCTGTCACAAGGAGCAAGACAGGCTTACTATGAGAACAAACACATCCAATGTCGTCTGCACCAAATCTAGTTTTTGGATCTTCAAGCCCAAAAGGAATGACGTCCAATGCAAGTGGTTCAGAAGGAGGAAGTAGTATTGAGGAATCGCTTAAGAAGACTCTAGCTCTACTTGAGCATTCCAGTTCCAAATACTCTGGCACAAAGAGCGATAGTCGTTCAAGCAACTCATCATCTCCGATTACACTGCATAAGTTGAGCACTTCAAAGATCAACTTGTGTGATAACCTGTGCTACTCTCTAACATCTCTAGTTATTTTACAAGCGATGGTAACTGATGCCTCATCTATGGAGAAGCAACTTGCGAATCTGGAAAAGGCAATTAAGGTCCTTACCAAATATATTCAAAATCAAAATGCTCGAATTGATAAGATAGTGGATAGAGTGGAAGGACAGATAGACGGAGAGCCTATTCATGAACCTAGAAAATCTCTAGAGGCTCACAAAATAGAACATCCTGTGAAATAAACACCACCAACTAAAGAGGTACAAGTTTCTTCTGAGGGGATGATCTCGATTGAGAAATTGAAGGAATTCATTGCAGGGACCCTCAAAGACAAGTATGATGTTGTCTCCAAGTCTTCCTTTGCTTATGCCAAGCCTTACATGACAAGGATTGATTGCCTCAAAATGCCTGCCGAATATCAACCCCCCAAATTTCAACCATTTAAGGGAAAAAGAACCAAAATAGCATATCGCACACTTTGTTGAGACATGTAATAATGCTGGAACTTATGGTGACTATCTTGTCAAATAGTTTGTTCATTCCCTAAAGGAAAACGCCTTTGATTGGTATAAAGACCTTGAGCCTAATTCCATCGATAGTTGGGAGCTATTGGAGAACGAGTTCCTAAATCACTTTTATAACATAGGTGTATAGTGAGCATGATAGATCTCACAAATACTCGGCAAAGAAAGGATGAACCAGTCATTGACTTCATCAATAGATGGAGAAATGCTAGCCTAAACTGTAAAGATAGGCTCAGTAAAGCTTCTGCGATAGAGATGTGCATCCAAGAAATGCATTGTGAGCTTCTCTACATCTTGTAAGGTATTAAGCCAAAATCATTTGAAGAGTTAGCTAACCATGCTCATGACATGGATTTGAGCATGTCTTCTGCTGGAAAAGAAGCAACGCCTATCCATGACCCTCAAAGAGGAAAGATAAGTAGCAACCTAAAAGATGGGGCAAATTTGTCCCCAAAAATGACAACAAGGAGTCCATAAATATTGATGTGTCTCCTGTGAAGGTCACCACGAATGTAAGCAAGAAGAAAAGTGTAAAGATGACTTTCGGAGCATATTCAAATCAGAAAACTTTGAAGGAGATGCAAGAAAAAGAATATCCCTTCCTTGATTCTGATGTTGCTGAGATTTTTAATGAGCTCCTTGCGCATAAGCTCATTGAAATCCTAGATATGAAGCGACCCAACGAAGACGGAAGGACCAATGACCCTAATTATTGCAACTATCATAGGCTTGTGAGTCTTTCTCTGGAAAAGTGCTTTGTTTTTAAAGATAAAGTCATGCAACTGGCAAATGAGAAGAAGATCTTCTTCGATAATGAGACAGCCAGTTCTCATCAAATCTCTATCACTTTTGGCTCACTTGATCCAATACAAATATGTGTCGAAGAGCATAACGAGAAAATATTAGAGACTAACAGGTCTTCAGTTGATGAAGGCGACGATGAAGGATAGACTCTGGTGACCAAACGCAGATGCAGGAGGACAAGTTTGTAAAAGAATTCATCTGAGAAGCCAACCAGAAGGAGAATGGTGAAGAAACCAAGGAAACAAAAGCTAGTTGAACTTCCAAAAAGGACGAGCATAACAGAGCTTCACCTCCAAAAACCATGGTGTCTAGTAACACTGGAGAAATTCTTACTATAATGATCCAAGGCTTCAACTAAGGGGGACAGAGGGCCATGGGAGCTATCAAGTTTTGAATTTGTATGGATGATTTTCAATCAAATGCATTGATGCATGTGATTGATTCAAAAACTTCATACAATATATTTCTTGGTAGGCCTTGAGTACACAAAAATAAAATTATATCATCCTCTTACTATCAATGCTTGAATTACCTCGAATGCAGAGTGGAAATAAAGATAGTTGCCGATGACAAGCCATTCATGAAACTGAGTCACACTTTGCCGATACAAAATTCTACTTAAAGAATTATGTTGTGAATGAGAAAGAGTTGAAGATGTCACCCAGACCAAGTGTGATGATCTTTAATCTAAGAAGGTCATGGTGACTGTCAAAAAATTCACCACCAAGAAGCCGTTCTTCACTTCAAATAAAGAAAGCGTTGCACCTATGAAAAAGAAGGCAACTCTTGTTCTTTGATACATACCAAAGGTAAAGAAAGAGTGACCAAGATAATATTCTAAAAGGGTTAAATTTACCTAGTAGGAGGATTGATGAAATAAATCCATCCTCAAGACTACTTTAATGCCCCGAATCTGACACCGGAATGCCACACGGTGCTCATGACCCCGAAGGACTACAAGCTAACCTATGACTGATATCTATACTTGAGCATTGCATAATATTCTATATAAATGCAAAAATAAAGACTGAAAGGCCATAAGGTTCAAAACTAATAAAACATAGCATCTGAAAGTATGGTATATCAATACCAAAACAAATTGAAACAAAATTGTGTGAACATACTGTGGTTTGAAAAGCCTCTAAAGCTAAACTGTCCGAATAAGGAATTGATGGGATATGTCCCCAACTAACTTCAACTACTGAAATAAACTAAGTAATGAAAAAATAAAGTAATGATCTTGTCCTCAAAGGATGAGGACTCACTGCTGACTCTGACTATTGAGACTAGAATGCTACTGATGCTCTGGAGCATGTGCTTATGAACCTATGTTATAAAAACACCATAGCGCAAATACGTTAGTACGATTGAATGTACTGGTATGCAAGTGAGGTAGGCTAAATGCAAAGGGTTTAAATGCATGAACAATGCTAACTGACTGTATAACATAAACGTGAGAATACATGCATGAATGAGTGACTGTAACTGAATTCTTGATGATACTAACTATTGAGTCTGAATACTGATAACAAGAGTTACTAATAACTGATACTGAACGACTGTGTCTGATAGTCTAGGTTCTAATGGAACTAGCTGGGTTCCGTACCGTACTAAATTGACTATAGCTAACAGTCCTGAATTCTGTAGAACTATCTGAGTTCTATTACTGAGACTGAGACTAAGACTTTAACTATGGGAAGTATTAATCTAATCGACATGACCCAAATAATGCATTATGGCTAAATTGGGGTCCAATATGTAACCTTAATTGGAAGGGTGTTAATACCGCATCACTGGTAAAGACAAGCTGTGGGTGACCCTCATCTGACAGTATTTATCTATCTCGTCAACCCTTCTCTGTCAGTATTGCTGTCTTAACCTATGCTGGGTACATAGTTCTGGAATGCAAGGATTGCTTCTAATGATCATACCCTCAACTGTCAGTATGTGTCCTCATCCTTGGGTTCACTCGGTGCTAAATTTTACTCCCATCTGAATAGATACTGAACATGATTAACTGAACTAAACTGGAGTAAGTTCATTGAGTTCCATTGAATGACGAAAAACTACTGAGATTACTGAGTTTACTGAGCTTTCCTGAGTCACATTACTGAATGATTTCTACTGAACATGGCTTGACTTGAGGATATCGTGAAAACATAACACTGGCTCTAGACACAGCTAAATTATTGGGTACAAGTACCCCCAGGAATCGATAGAAGAAAACTAACAAGGCATGACATTCTTGAAAACATGATCAACATTAACAATCCATAATACAATAAGTTGGGAATTTCATGAAGTACATGGTTATCATAATCTTGTGCATGAATGGGAAAGCATATAAACATGTCATAATTTCATCAACTAGTCTCATGAGCATTTTATAAAACATTTATAATGCACAACAATATCATAGAAGTCATTGTGATCATAAGGGTAAAACATGCACTTATCATTTGGGTCACAATTGAACTATGATGCATAATTTCTAGTCCCTTAGGCATTTTATCAATCACCTTGCAAGCACAACTTAAGGCATAGGCATAATCATCAAATTATTACTTCAAAACTCTCTGAGTCGACTAAACTTATAGATTTCAAGTCACACATTAACATAGTTTCATGAACAACACAAAGATTCCAGCTTGGGAATCACATCATCATAATCTCATGAACATAATCAACCCACAACAAAATATTCACAATACATGATTTAAACCTTGATTCTTGAACTTAATGGATGGAAGGAATCTATGAATGAACACTATGCATACCTTAGTTCTTGATTCTATGAAGTTTGATGTTAAAATTTCCTTGAATTTGAATCCCCAATTAAAAACTCTAAACTTGTTCTTGAGGAAAATTGAGAGAAACTAGTATATTTTGGGTGAAAATGGCTGAATTACGTGTTATTGGGTTTATATATGGGTAGAAAATTGACCCTTTTTCCCTTAAAAAATGGATATTTAATGACTAAAATTAGGCATCGATGCGATACCCGACGCGTCGTGCCATGATCGCCACAATGTTAACCAACGCGATGGGCGATGCAGCGCGCTAAAATCGTGTTGGTCCACTATTTTGGGACACTAAACGTGGTCTAATCAAGGTCCAAAAAATTTGAAACTTGTTTGAAAATACCTATTGACCTCTCCGATCATTAATTAACAAACATACGGACCACTAAAGGACATTAAGGTGGCGAAATAAGATTGCCAACTTTCGAAGGCCAAAAATAAGCTAAGTCTGGGAACTTAGCTAGAGTTTTCTAAGTCTGGGACCCCTTGACAAGCTTAAAGGACTGAATTAAGCTTAGAGATTTTGTAGGGCCTTATAACTACTTGGAGAGTTTGTGGCTCAAAATTCTCCACAAGATATAACACTCCCTACGAAACATACAAAGTGTGGTTTTGACCCAAATGCATCAAGCTATTTGTAAAGGCTGGATACAATCCTAATGAGCTATCAAGGTTGGGTAAACTTTCATCGGAGGGTACAACCAGGTAGGCACGTGAAGGCCTAGGATACATGCAACCAGCTCCAATTCACATCTCCATAAGAAGGGCAGTCTTTAATTACATCACCGTAGGAGAAGAATCCACTGTTGCTAATAAAAGACCCTCTGTATTTGATCAACTTGGAGAATCAACAGCAAGAACTTATGTGTTCAAAAGATTGGGTCCTCCAAATAAAAAGAAAAATAACAAGCATCTGAGAAGTCGTCAAAGTACAACAATGCACTTTATGCCTAAGATCCTGAAGGATTTCCAAAGTTTGCTTCCTTCTAGAATGAGGCGGCAGACGAAACTGGTAGTTTCATGCAATGAGGTGCTAAAAGCAAAGGCTCATACTGTGGTTTATACCAACACTACTAGAAATGAGGGCTATGGGAACACTTCTTTAGAGACAATTCAAGAACCGTTGCTATAGATGACCTATAGTGATGGTTAAAACCGTCGCTTAAAGATATCTAGTCTGTTAGCACAAAAAAGAATCAGAACCATCACAATAGATGTATAACCGTCGCAAAAAGGTAGTCTATAGCGACGGTTTTAAAAACCGTCACAAAAGACCATTTTTAGCCACAGTTATTTTATGACCAAAAATAATATTTTCCGGGAATTTTCCCTCCAACATATTGAGATACCCATTTTTTTAATTATATTTATTAAAAAAATAAATTATTTCCATCTTTTGTCTTTAGGGTTAATTAGAAACCCCCAAATCATACCTGTTCTCCTCTCTTTACGATCGATAATATACTTTTTCTTCTCATCTACATGCAATTCTTCTTCTTCTTCTTCTTCTTCTTCTTCTTCTTCTCATCTACAATTCTTCACAAATTTGGGTCGGTTCAAGTGACAAATCGTTCAACCTCTTTATATAATTTTTAATTTGGTTTTGTTTAATTACTAAACGGTACATCCACAACTCTCCTGTTCAATATCTCTCTTGTTCAACCTAGTATTTCTGTACAATGGCCTCTTTATCAAGGTCAGAAAAGGTTAGTGTTCTTGTAATTAGATGAAAGCATTTAGGGTTTTAGTTCTTGAAATTCAAGATCTTGTTGATTATTTTCTTTAATCTGTATTCAAGACTTTTTTTGTGAAAATATCACCATTCTTGAGGTTTCCTCTGTGATTTTTTGAATCTCAATCTTCATTTTCTTCCCAATGCCTATTCTCCTTAATTTCTTCTCAAGTAGATTTTGCATTGGAATTCATTTGAGGTTTTGGTGTAAATGTAGGTATTTAAAGAGAGTAAAATTGGGAATCAACTACGGTTTAGGTAAGAACTCTAATTCTATATTTGGTTTCCTAAACACTCTTTGTATATATGGACTCTACATAACTTGTTCCGTACTCCACTACCTTAAACAATGAAGCTGCATTTCAAAATGAAAATGCCTTCTCCTATTTAGTTTATTTATTTATCACTTTCTCCTATTTATTTTTGACCACTGGAAAGGAGAGCTAAATTCAAGACCTGTTTTGTTTTGATTTCAATGTTAAACTGTTATTATTGTTATTGTAGGAGTTTTTTTTTTTGCTATAATCTAAGGGTTTTTGTAGTGATTGAGCTTATATTTTTGAATGTGTATCTAGAAAGGGTACTAATTTGATTAGTTAATAGGAAAGGAGAGCTGAAACTTGTTCTATTTTACTATTAGTTGATTTGATCCAGTGTATTGAAACTTGTTGAAGAACTGAATTGTACTTTTCTTGTTTGTCTTTCCTTATAAATGTAGTGTGTGCAAATTTGGTATGTGGTGCTAAGGACAAGAAGCTCAGGGTCAAGCAACCTTTTCGAATTCCCATAAAGATTGCAAACATTACTAGGAAGTTTCTCTATCGAAAAGGTACTGATTTTTTAATCAATTCCGAGCTTTTTTTTTATTGCATGATGATACGTTTAGGTTCAAGCATTTCTTTTCCTATTTGAATTTTTGGTGCTTAATTTATTCTTAGTCTTTTTTTTTGAAGTTTAATATGGTTGAATTGGTTATTTGTACACACGTTTTTCCTGTTTAGTGGCATTACTGTGTCATATACTTGACTCCTTTGCTTAATGTTTAGCATTGATTAGTTCTAAAGTTCCTATTTAAATTTCCAACAAGGTTCCTCACATTATCTCTAAAAAATTTCTTGTGAAGAAGGTCTAGTAGGTCTATTGCTTGTATCAATTATTTGGGTGTGCGTTTATTTTGTGATTGTATGATTTTGGTTCAAATAGTTGTTTACATGTTTGAATTGCTCTAGTATTTTCTTTGGCTTGATTGGTTCTTGGTCCAAATTTATGAAAGGTTATATGGTGTAGTTTCACTAGTGTTGTTTGTTCCAAAGGAACCTAGATGCTTTGGATATTGTCTCCATTAAACATATTGACGGAGGTTGTTTGTGAATTCAAGTGACTTTGAGCTTCTTTGGCCTAACTTATTTTAAGTTAAAATTACAATGACTAAAATTATTTAAACAATGGAAATTATCTTTATTTTATTCTTTATTAAATATATGTTACACAAATTATTTCACATACCTAATAATACTGTTTGTACGTTGATACTGACTTTACTCATGTTTTTTTTTCTTCAATATATTAAATGCTTAATGTAGGATATTTAATGGATATTGGAGATAGAAGTTGGATTTATCTTTCAAGATTCGCCGATGAGTATGAAAAAATGGAGTCAAGGATTTTCTCAATAAGACATTTGAGCGAGCTTCCTTAGGAAATGAAATATTATGCCCTTGCAGATTGTGCTTTAATCGCTATTGGCATTATCGAGATGTGGTGGAGGATCACTTATTTGGTCATGTATTTGCTCCTAATTACACTCAATGGGTTTCCTATGGAGAAGGAATTTCATCAACAAATATTCCACATCCAAGTCATGAAGGGCATGAAGGAGTAAGCTAGGGACTATCTGATGACAAACATGATGATATTGATAAACTACTTCATGATACTTTTAGAAATGTAGAAGATGATCAGATGAATGGGGCATGGAGGAGTAAGACAGGGACTATCTGAAGATGTTAAGCATTATTTTAAATTACTGGAGGAAGGAAAACAAGATTTATATCCGGGGTGTAAGAGTTTTTCTAAGCTGAGTTTCACCATCCGGTTGTACTTGTTTAAATGCATTCACGAGCTGAGTAATGTAGCTTTCTCAGACTTGCTGGACTTGATAAAAGAGGCTTTTCCATTTTCTCAGATTCCCGAGTCTTTCCACAAAGCAAGAAAGGTGATAAGAGATTTGGGTCTCAATTATGAAAAAATTTATGCATGCCCTAATGATTCCATGTTGTTCTGGAAAAACAATGCAAATCTCGATAATTGCATTGTGTGTGGGTCTTCTAGATAGAAGAATGTTCATGATGAATTGACTAATAAGACCACTAAAGTTCTAGCAAAGGTATTAAGGTACTTTCCTTTAAAGCCTAGGCTTCAGAGGATATTCATGTGTTCTGAAACATCTGTAGCTATGAGATGGTATGCTACTGAACGATCCAAAGATGGAAATTTAAGACATCCTTCTGATGGGGAAGCTTGGTAACATTTTGATTCCACGTATCCTGACTTCGCAAAAGATATTCGTAATGTTAGATTGGGTCTTTCAAGTGATGGTTTCAATCCATTCACAACAATGAGCATTTCTGATAGCACATGGCCAGTTATGTTAATGAACTACAACTTATCACCGTGGATATACATGAAGCCGGAGTATATTATGTTATCAATGATTATTCTTGATCCCTCATCTCCTGAAAATGATATTGATATATACTTGCAGCCGCTAATTGCAGAGTTGAATGAACTATGGAAGGTGGGAGTGGAAACATCTAATACTGAAACTAACCAAATATTTAATATGCGTGCAGCTTTATTATGGACGGTTAGTGATTTTCCAGTACTATCAATACTTTCTAGATGGAGCACCAAGGGAAGATGGGCATGCCCCACTTGTAATCATATTACTTGATCCCAATATCTCAAACATAGTTGTAAGATGTGTTACTTGGGTCATCAAACTTTTTTGCCCTCTGACCATCCATATCGAAGAGATAAAAAATTATTTAATTGTAAAGAGGAGCATAAAGTTTCACCTACTCCCTTATCAGGAGAAGAAGTCCTTGAAGAAGTACGTGAATTGAATAATGTTTTTGGAAAGGGCCAAAAAAAAAGAAAACGAAACAATGACGGTCCTTGGAAAAAAATCCATATTTTTTGAATTGCCGTGTAAACTAGGAGAGTGTGTATATATATATATATATATAAATTGAGACTCAATGGAACACTTAACCTATGTGAAAATGTAGCTGATAAAGGGTGTGTCAGCAGGAAAGAATACTTTGATTGAGATTTAGCAATGGAGTGCAGTCGGTGGTTTAACACGTAATTTTGTGAACTTCTCTGTTTCATATTTACCTTCATATGTCGCGGGAGCTTCAACACCACGGGTTCGATGAATTAAGAATGTTTTAACACTTCTAGATCAGCTTTTGTTGTTGTTATTGTGTAGTTTGTTGCTCAACTTTAATTTTGTTTTTCTTATTGTTGTAGGTGATCGTGACATAGAAGATGGCAGCGGTAACGAAATTGATGAACTGGATTTGACCTAGATATAGAGCACAGTGGCTTCATGTCACACTAGCTCGCTATTCGGAAAACTTCTATATGTTTTGATTGGGGATCGATCACATCTAACCGAGTAATTTCTAACATCATTTATTTTTGAACATTAAAACTTTTGTATATATTTTTTGATTTTTTTGAATGGTCAAAAAATATTTTGTTTCTTATTTGTGGACAAAATTAACCGTTGCTATAGTTCATGTTTAAGTGTCACAATAGCTTACAAAATTACCGTCCTAAAAAGCTTTATAGGACGATTTATATAATTTAGTCACAAAAGTTAGCCGTTCCAACATAAATCAAACCATCCCAATAGCTTAAAAAACCTTCGCAATAAGGTTATAGGGACGATTTAACAACCGTCTTAATAGCCTAAAATTTGTCGCAATTTATTAATAGGGCATTTTTAATGAACCGTCGCAATAGCATAAAAAGTCGCAATATGTATTAATGAACAGTCCTCCAACTTTTGTAATAGCAGTAAACCGTCTCAATAAACTCTATTTGGACGGTTTTAAAACCGTTGCAATAGCTTAAACCGTCCCAATAGGATCTATTTGGACGGTTTTACAACGATCAAAATAGCATAAACTGTCCCAATATACGTTATTGGGACGGTTTAAAACCGTTCCAATAACCATCTCGATAGCCAAAAAAACCATCGCCTAAGCAAATATATAACCGTGGCTATAGTATATGTATAGGAACGGTTATTAACTGTCCCAACACCACTCAAACCGTCCCATATGGTCAATGTACAAAACCGTCACTAAAGACAGGGATGTAGCAATAGTTTTTGTAACCGTTGCAAAAAACCGTCGCATTTGAGCTATGGTAACACCTTCCGCATCAACAGTTCTCTAACCGTCGCTATACATCTATTGGCACGGTTTTGGAGGCTATGAAGACGGTTTTGCAACCTTCGCAATAGCCCACTTTTCTAGTAGTGCAAGCAATGTGAGGAAGATGAAGAGAGGTTGGATCCTCATATCATGTTTGAGCCAGAATGAGAAAGATATCTCGTCTCAAATGAAGTTTGATGAAGATATAGAAGATGCTTTCTGGTGTTATCATATATCCATCAACGACGATGATCTTCAAGAGGAGAAAGATACTGGAGATGCTCCGTCGCAACTTGAAGAAGGAGTAAAGGCCACAATAGATCCCTTGAAGGAAGTTAATCTTGGAACCGATGAAAATTCAAGACTAACTTACCTGAGTGCGTTTCTAGAAGTAGAGGAGGAAATCGCTTATATGGACATACTCAAAGAATATATGGATGTTTTCGCTTGGAGCTATAAGGAAATGTCTGGCTTAGATCCAAAAGTAGCAGTCTATCAATTGACGGTCAAGAATGGTGCTCGTCCTGTTAATCAAGCCTAAAGGTGCTTTAGGCCAGAGTTGGTTCCATTAAATGAAAAGGAAGTTAACAAATTCATTGAAGCTGGCTTTATTCGAGAAGCCAAATATCCTATGTGGATTTCAAGTGTTGTTATAGTACGGAAGAAGAAAGGCCAAATTCGAGTTTGTGTCGACTTTTGGGATCTCAACAACGCCTGTCCTAAGGATGACTTTCCAATCCCCATACCAGAGTTGATGATTGATTCCACCACTAGTTATGAGGCAATGTCATTCATGGATGGTTCATCCGGCTACAATCAAATCCACATGGCACCAAAGGATGAAGAACTCATGCATTTCGTATGTCAAAAAGTATTTATTACTACAAGGTGATGCCTTTTGATTTGAAGAACGCTGGGGCCACTTATCAAAGGGCTATGCAAAACATTTTTGATGGTCTGCTCCATAAAAATGTGGAATGCTTGTTGACACTCAATTTTGACCTATCATACTCCTTTCAGACTGCTATTTTATCAAAATTATTTAATCTTAAATATTATTATTTTTTACACATTATTCTTATATCAAACACATATTGACGTGTCACATTCATAATTTTAAAAAATGCACAAATTATTTTATTATCTTTTAGTATCATTTTTTATAAATTTTTTTTAACTCAAATAGGACATTTTATATAATCTTATTAATATTCATTAAATTATTTTTCACGTAATTATGCACACTTATATTTTTGCAAAAACATTATCTAGTTTTTCATTATTATTATTATTATCAATAATTTTATATAACAATTTTTTCACGTAGCATTAATTTTACATGCGTGATTCATTTCAACCTCGACATTCTCTTATCTTCTCCGTTATTATTACATAGCAGCCTATTTCAATTTAATTTTTTCAATTCATTTAACTTCTAGCCATATTTATATATATATTTATGATAATTCTAGCCTAATTTTATTCAACTTATTACAATTCTAGCCAAATTGTGTCTATTGAACTCAATTTAATTTTTCGTCAATTTTGATTAAATTCTTAATATTTAAATCTCAGCCGTTGATCAAAATTGATCCAACGGCTAAGATCACATTACTCTTTTCCTTTCTTTGATTTGTATCTAACAGGTATCTTTAAGTGGTGTTTTGGGGATCGCAAAAGTGGCCGGGGTGTTTACAATACGACTATATTAGTTCTTTTTATTTAGTTTTTATTTTTTTCTTATTATTTGGTTTGTAATATTATTGTACAAACATTACTATCGGTGTAATAATAAATATTAGGGACTGCTTGGGGGCGGAGATTTATATACTTTAAGTGCTGTACAAAACACTTGGGCAAAACGTAATTTACTATTTCACTTACTTGACCGTCTAGAAATCATGCTTTAGGAATTTCAACTAATTTCGAAATATTAAATTAAGCTTTGGCATATTGACTTAACTGACAACATGGAAACTAATTGTTTAGATGTTGGAATTTTTTCTACTGCGTCTCTTATTAATCTTAGCACATTATCATTAGTTTTCAACATGAAAAATTATTTTCCGACATGATAAATCATTTTTAGTATATTAGGGTTGGTCCCAACACGTTGGCATATTAATTTGAATCTAAGCATGTTAATACAAATTTCAGCTCGTTAATATTTAGAGCATGCTAACATGAAATTCCTCCTCTTCGGAAGTAGCGGTATGGACGGCTACATTTTACCCTCCCGAGACTCCACTTGGTGGGAATATACTAAGTTTGTTGTTGTTGTTGTTTGCTAACATGAAATTTCTATGCATTAACATATCTTCCTCCTTGTTTAAAATATTAAGTTTCTACATTTTTAGCATGTTAAATATGTTAAATAGTAGGTTAAATAAGTGCATGTTAACTCGAATCCTGCACATTAATTAAATTAAGTATGTTTAATTAATTTTTTAACATGTTTAATTAATTTTACAGCATGTTTAATTAACTTTTCAGCATGTTTAATTAAATTCTAGCCTGTTTTAATAACTTTCAGCGTATTAGAATTAATTTTCAGCTTATAAAATTAATTTATAGCATATAAAATTATTTTTATCATCATAAAGTCATTTTTAGCACATTAATATTGATTCCTGCATGTTAATTCCTTTTTCAGCATTAAAAAATAGAAAATATTGGTAATAATTTTCAACACGTAAATTTTTAACTTTTCAACACGATCATTAGTTTACAACACATCTTGCAAAATGAAATTCATGAGCATAAATCCTTGGCATATTTACCTCACTTTGACATGCTCTTTAACAAATTGGCAATATATTATTTAGACATGAATTGCAATATCTTTTGTCATACTAAATTATTTGATGCTTAGATACCATGTCTATAGGCTCAACTATCTTTTACACAATAAATTAACTCTCTTATTCTATCACGTGACTTGATATCCCTTTTTATGAATTCTTACCACATTGTTTGCATGTTGTGATAACTACTTTTTGATCATTGTTGAGCACTAAGATATCATGCCTATAGGTTAATGACACAAAAAGAAGCTATTATTTGTCTTTGCATGTGAATCATGTTAACCAACTTTAATTAATCAAGAGGCTAACTTGGGACGATTATGTGCTACGTGACGTCCCTTAGTAATCAACAATTAGAAATAACAAAAATAACATGTGTTTGTTTATTAATTACTTCATCACTTAGTTAACAATTAAATTGAAATAAGAGACCTTTATTTCATCACATAAAATTCCTACGTAAAATATGAATTCGGCTGAGAACCATCTTTGTGGACCTCGAAAGGTGCCTAACACCTTTATTTCGAGGTAATTTAAACCCTTACCCGAACTCTGGTGAACTAAGACAAAGCAACAAAATAGGTTCGTAGTAGCCTAGATCGGTGCCCTAACACACCTTAATTCGTTAGGTGGCGACTCTTCACACTCTCCCTCTGAACAATTCCCAAAAGAGTGATCACATCGAATCCCGCTTTTTACGAGAAAAATGGGGTACGACAATGCTATTTGGATGATCTAGTGGTGAAGTCAAGAAAAAGAGATGACCACTTGAAAGACCTAAGAATCGTGTTCAAGTTACTTCGAAGATATCAACTTAGGATGAATCCATTGAAGTGTGCCTTTGGAGTTACTTTCGAAAAATTTCTCGGCTTCATTGTGCGACTTCGAGAATTGAAATTGATCAAGCCAAGGTCGATGCAATTTTGAAGATGCCCGAGCCTCGAAATATTCATGAGTTAAAAAGCCTTCAAGGAAGGCTAGCATATTTAAGGAGGTTCATCTCAACCATTTAATCGTCTCATGAAGAAGGACACTCCCTTCAAATGGGACCAAGCTTATAGTAATGCCTATAAGAGTATCAAATCATATTAAATAAAGCCACCAGTTCTTTCGGTGCCCGTACCTGGGAAACCATTGATACTCTACATCACGGCACAAGAGAGGTCAGTTGGAGCACCACTGGCTCAAAAAAATAGTGAAGGCAAAGAGAACTCTCTTTACTATCTAAGCAGAATGATGACACCAAATGACCTGAAATATTCTCCAATTGAAAAGTTAAGTTTTGCATTGGCCTTCTCAATTCAAAATATGAAGCACTACTTTTAATCTCATTTTATTTGTCTTATGTCAAGGGCAAATCCCATCAAGATTGTAATGTCAAAACCAGTCCTTAGTGACCGACTTATAAGATGGTACCTTTAATTTCAACAATTTGAGAATGTGTACGTTCCTTAAAAGGCTGTAAAGGGGCAAACATTGGCTGACTTCTTGGCAAACCACTAGATATCCGATGACTGGGAACTGAGAGATGAACTTCCTGATGAAGATGCAACGGTTATTGAATCCAGACCCCCATGGAAGATGTACTTTGATGGTGCCGCACATCGAGATGGAGCTAGTGCCGGGGTGGTGTTCGTCACTCCACAAGAAGAGGTTATCCCATGTTCATTTACCCTACTAACCCATTTCTCTAATAATGTTGTTGAATATCAAGCATTAATACTTGGACTTGAGATGTCAGTTGACATGAAATAACTACAATTACAAGTCTTTGGTGACTCCCAATTGATGATCAAGCAGTTTTTGGGAAGCTATGAAGTCAGAAAGCCTGAGCTACAATTATATTATGATTATGCGCAGAAGTTAATGGGGTGGCTTGGAGAAGTAACCCTCCAGCATGTACCGAGGAAAGAAAATAAACAAGCCGATGCTTTAGCAGCTTTGGCCTCAACCCTGACTCCTCCAAATCCAATGCGAGTTACTATTTGCCAAGAATAGGTAATACCTCCACCAAATGAGGATGTAGAAAATAAGTTTGAATACCTCGTTGCTGTGTTCGAAGTTGTAAAGGAAGATTGAAAAAAACCTATCATTGACTATTTGTATTATGGGATACTTCTAGAAGATCCAAGAAGAAGGACTGACATTCGTCGTCGTGCACCTAGATTTCTTTACTACAAAGACACATTGTATAGAAGATCATTTGAAGGAGTACTCTTACAGTGTTTTGGAGAAGAAGAAGCAATTCAAGCTTTGCAAGAAGCACACTCAGGAGTTTTTGGATCGCATCAGTCTTGACCGAAGTTCCATTTTCATATTCAAAAAATGGGATACTATTTGTCAATGATGGTGAAAGATTTCTTGGACTATGCTAGAAAATGCAAAGCTTATCAATTCCATGCGAATTTCATTCATCAACTTCCTGAAGTACTACACCCAACTATAACATCTTGGCCATTCAATGCTTAGGGAATAGATGTTTTTGGTCCACTACCAAAATCTTCTGGTGGATACTCATACATCTTGGCCATACTAGATTACTTCTCAAAATGGGCCGAAGCTGTTGCTCTCAAAGAAGTAAAGAAGGAGAATGTTGCGAATTTCATCTAAGTGAATATCATTTACAGCTTTGGAGTCCCTCAATATATAACAACCGACAATGGCAAACCGTTTGGTAACAAGCTGATGAATAAGCTTTGTGTTCTCTTTGGCATCAAGAAGTACAAGTCTTCTATGTACCATGCTGCCACCAATGGTCTAGCCGAAGCGTTTAATAAGACTTTATGCAATCTATTAAAGAAAGTCGTCTCAAAGTCCAAACGAGATTGACATGAATGAATGGAAGAAGCTTTATGGGCATATAGAACAACTTACCGCACACCAATGCAAGCAACACCATATTCAGTTACTTTTAGATTTGAAGCATTCCTACCACTCGAGCGTCAAATACCTTCTTTGAGACTGACTATTCAAGAAGGGCTCACCGATGAAGAAAATGTTAAGTTGTGTCTTGCGGAGTTAAAATCTCTTGATGAGAAGAGGTTGGAGTCTCAACAAAATCTTGAATGTTATCAGGCCTGGCTATCTTGTTCTTTCAATAAAAGGGTTCGCATGAGGTGTTTCCAAGTTGGAGATCAAGTCCTTGTAGTAAGAAGGTCTATTATTACTTCTCGTAAGTCTGGGGGTAAATTCACCCCAAAGTGGGATGGGACTTATGTCATACAAGAGGCATATTCAAATGGTGTTTACAAGCTTGTTGATGCAGATAGAGTGAAAATTGGCACTATCAACACCAAGTTCTTGAAGAAGTACTATCCTTGAAGAAAGATGACACTCCTTAAGTCACGAGTATAAACTGCATGTCTACTCCTGGACCGCAAGAGTATAAACTGTGTACAACTAAAAAAAAATATCTGCCAGATTGAAAACCTTGAAAAAATGCCATAGGCAAAAGTAAGGATACAAAAAAAAAAAATATAAAGCACTCACCCTAGAACTACGCTGTGACTTGATCCTCTTTACTGAGGTACGTAAGCGCTTGAAATTTCATTCTGAGTTTAGTTACATGAGTGTCAAAAAAATACATGTCCCTACTTAATCTGTCATATAAAAGTCAAGCCTGCATATATCTTAATTAAGTTTTGGAATTATGTCAAATACTTGTGGCTTAATGGGGGCAGCCCATCAAAAAGAAAGGAAGCTCTTTTAATAGGATTTGGAATACCCAAAGCCTATGGTTGAGACATAGATCTACCACACGTGCAATTATCAATTATGAATTCAAAAGCTTTAATTCTTAAGGCTTTCAAATTGAAGTTGCAATTCCAACTCAGTTGTGAAAAAAAGACGTGAAGCAAATGAGAAACAAGTTTGGAAAATAAAAGCCAGAGTTTAATATGACAACATCAATGCGTCAAAATAAGCAAGCAATTCTTGGAGTTGAAATTCAAAGGAAATATTAAAATAAATGTGCAATATAAAGAAAAAGAGTTTCTATTATAACTAATAGATCCGACTACTCAATAAAAAGGGTAAAAGAAAGCAACAAGAAGGTTTGAAGAAGGAAGACATCTCCTAAGGCTAATCTAAGTATATCTTATAATTCACTAAATCTTGTAAAACAGCCTCCAAGACTTGCTTCTTCTTCTCCACGACCTTTGAGGCTTTTGCCGTTGCAAGGTAGACATCAGAACACTTGGAAAACTCTTCTTCAGCAGATAAAACTTTGGATTCCATCTCTGCAGCTTCTTTCTTAGCAGCATCTTGGTGAGCTTTCAACTTCTTCACCTTCTTTCTTGCCTTCTCAAGAGATATGCAGTAGGCAGAAACTTCTTCAGATTTCTCATGCCCCCCTCAATATAAGCTCAAGATGCTCTTTGGCTTTCAAATATGGCTCTGACTCTTTAATTGCTGTGGTTTTTTCAACAAGGGAAAATCATGCTTGGCAATAGAAAGTCGGCAACCTAAAGAAAGATCCCAATAAATCCTGCAAAGGGGAAATATCTGCCCCATTCCACTCATGTCATTGAGTATGACTTTGATGTCATCTTGAATAGAAGAAGCATGATTCGGAGTAAGGCCTGGAAGTTTGGTGTGAATACTAGCCCAAGCCTTCATGATAAATTCCTTTTTAAGCTCTGAAATAACCTTCTTTCCATAAAAAACAGACATGGTTACCACTGGTTGCCAGGAAAAGTTTGACTCTACATTTGCTTAAACTTTACTGCAAGGGTTAGAGGTGACCTGTTTGGACGACAAAAGTAACTCTCTTGAGTCTGGACCTGCTAAAGACTCGCTGCTAACTTGTGGCTTACTATGGTGAGGATCTTCCAAAACTTGAACATTGTCTGTTTGCACACACAAAGAAAAACAACATATGAGGGGTATATAAAGGCAAACCATATACTTTGAAATAGTAGAGATTTAAGTCGTTACCTTCTCGATGGTTGTTGGAGTCTTTGATGAACTAGCAAGAATATCCACATGGGAGTTGGAGTCACCTTGATTCGCCAAAGATGGTTTTAACTTCTTCCAACAATGAACTCCATGACTACTATCGCTCTCGGTTCGAGATAGTCATCTATTGAAAACCAGTTGAGTCAGGGCAGGTGGCTCCTGTTTCTGAGTTTCTTCATATAGAGGTCCCTTAACTTTGTATGGAATGACTACCTTAGCTTTCAAAATAGAAGGATTAGCCCCAATTGGGACCTCCTCACAATGTTCTTGAGGAGTGTCAATAATAGGACCTATGGCGTTCACCAAAGATTGCAAGTTAACCTTGAGAAAGTTTCCATGAACTTTATCCCACCAAAATTTATACTGCGTGGATGAATGTCTTCGTGCATTGGGAATGACTTTAGGAAAAGTTGCTTTCGACATAGAACCATACAGTACACAAATTCGATGAAATCTAAGGCCTTCATCTAGTGAAGCACTGCGAATATCATCTTTCAAGATTCTGGGAAAGCCTTGATAAAACCCAAACTGACGGCTAAATTAGTGTGGACTGTATGGCTCAAGTATGAATGAACCTCCATATCTAAAAGGGAGGAGGTTAAAACGGAGGCTCATGAAGTAGCTTATCTCTGATTCTTCATCCTTATTATCATCCACAAAATGACAAGGATCAGACTTGCTTAGCACAGTGGAAGTCTAGATAGCACTATTTCCTTGATGGATGCGCTTTCTGGGAAGCTCTCCATCAAAGTACCTTGATCCACCTTCGCCGGAATATGGCGTCATCAATGGAATAGATGGTCCATTAAAAAGTGGAAAATACGTCTTAAAATAATAAGCAAGCCAACCATACACATAATGGATAGGAAAGGATACTCTGAGCTGCTCAAGCTGTGAAGATTTATAGACCCTATTCAGACCATTAAATGCTCGATAGGACTGGAACTGTAAGATTGAAACTTTGCTTATCTGCCATCATAACTGCAACTCTAAAAGTTCCCGGGCCAATGAAATGTTCATCCTTAGAGGGAGATATAAAGGTGCACAACCAACATAATAGGAACGTTGCCAAATATGTGTCAGTCCTATGTTCATACTTCACTTTAAGTTTGGAAAATGTAGCATCATCTGCACTTAACCATTTTGCTGCTTTCGAAATAGCCCCAGTTGGGTTATGGATTGACTTCAAGCGAGCAGATTTTTTCTCCTTCCTCAGTGGAGCTGACTCGTATCTTAATACCCTCTTGCACCAAAACTTTATCCACTTGCTTAGAGGAACTCTCGGATTAGAAGTCTCTCCTTCTTGAAGATGTTGGAAAGCTACAAACAAGAATTCACAAGAACGAGGGATAAATCTCTCATTCTTTTCATCAACACCTGTAAGCTCCTTTGCTTCAGGCACTACTTCTTCATAAGGAAGACCTCCGATGGGCCGGCCTCCAATCTTGTATATGTCCCAAAGGGATATGGACAACTCTCAAACTGAAGTAAGCAGTGCATTGGTAGTTGGACACCAAGCCTCAAAGAATGCGTGTAATATGTTCGAGTTTCGATCATATGTAAACAGTGAAGCATAAACGGCATCATATATTTTTACTGCCTTCAAGGTTTGTGCACTTCCAGCTAATATGTCCTTAGACCATTCCCAATATCCTTGAGTATGATGATATTCACCAGTTATCTCCTTAGTGTCTCCCCAATGTATATCTCCTTTGAGTATCCGACATCTTAAGCAAGGAAAGGTGCTCGCAATATTCAATTGACATTGGTTGGGATTCTGAATAAGCCACACTTTAATCGATTGATTAGCACCAATGTCAAGTTGTAAAGTTCAATCTGACATATGGAGAGAATTTTGCGAAGGTGTCCACGGGTCTGCATACTTTCCTGCTGTTGGAGTTTCAGTCAATACCTAGTTAAAACCATACCATTATCGGCCTTAATTAGGAGATAATTGTTTTTAGAGGATGAAGATGTGTAGTCTCTAAAGTGAACCACCTCTTCAAGCTGGATAAATAAAAGAATCTTGGTCAAACGCAGAGTCTAGATTCAGAAAAAAATACCTGCAAAAAATACCAAAGAATATAAAGGTCCTCTAATTAAGGCCGATAATTAGAGGACCTTTATATTATTTGGTATTTTTTGCAGGTATTAGTCCCAAATAAATTGGCCGGGTCTTGAGGGGACGAAGGAAAAATTAAACCCTCGCACCTTAAGCCGATGTCCACCATCTTCAATCAATGGTTGCGTATTGCTATTTGTTTCAACCCTATCAAAAAAACAAGGGGAAAGAGAACAAAACAATAATAAATAAATTTAGAAAGAACAACTCACCGATAATACTCCGATGAAGCACGATGACCAAACCAATGCAGAATAAGATTGCAGCAAGGACCAAATGAAATTGCTGCTGTGAGTTGTATAATTCATGGCGTGTATTTATAGAGTGACTAGGAAGTAGAAAACTCCTAAATAAATGAAAACTTGGAGAGACAACATCCTAATTCTAAGCAAAAAGAAAAAAATATAGGAAGGAAAGAGGCATCTCAATTCAAGAAAGAAAAGGAGGCAAAAAGACGACTAACTATTTCCTATAGGAAACAAATTGAGTCAAAGTAGGGATCAATTTTGATGAAAAAGAGTCCATGAACCCTACATTAAAGGAAAGTGGGCCTACACCTAATAGAAGAGAAATCAAGGGCATTAAATACAAAAGAAAAAAAAAAGGTGAACAAACCAAGTTGTTTCACTTGTACGGAATGTCCACAATTAATATATATGTTTATATTATGTGAAAAAAAGATTCTTTATCTCCCATATGTGCATTTTATAGTCCGTCATAATTTTATTTGCACATAAATTTTTGTATAATTAAAATATCAAGTTCATACTTCGATCTTAGTCTTTGAAAGATCTCGACAAATCTTGAAGTAGAGGCATTTTGTAGGCAACAAAGTTTTGTTCAATTAAAATCAGTACAAAATTTGGATTACAGTAAATTCAGAATATATTAGTCCCAAATAAATATTACAAATTAATATAATTGGATTAATATTTAAGTCCAAACATATATGGATTTAAAGAAAGTCCAATCTTTATTGGACTAGTCCATTAATTTGGGCTACAAATGATAAGCCCACTTTGCTAAATCCAAGATATTGTCATATTCTAAAGGTCCAAATAAGCACCACATGTCAAATAACGTGGCATGCCAAGTCAAGTGAAGGAGCCAATAGGACCATGCCACATGTCAAAATGATGTAGCAGGCCCAATGAAATCAAAGCTCATAAAAGGCACCACGTAAGAATTTAATTGGTCAAAGAGAGTCCATCTTCATCATGGGTCTTCCCTTTCTACAACTATAAATAGGGGTCTCATAATTCAGAAAAAGGACACCCAGAACTTTAACAAGAAGCAAGAGAAAGCTCGTGGATCAAATGCCACAATTTCTCTACAAAGCTCAAGCATTCAAAAAAAGTTCATCAAGATTCAAGATCAAGATTGCATTATTCAAGAACAAGCTCAAAAGCCCTTGAATTCAAGTATAAGCCGAGATCAAGTTCTTCAAATCAACAAAACAAGTTTAAATTCAAGATCAATCTTTAAGCCCTTAAATTTATATTTGAAAAGGCGAATCAGAGGATTCATAGAGATTGTAACACTCACGTATTGAAATCAATAAATTGATTGTTGTAATATTTTCGTGTCTCGAATTATTTCTTTTTCGGCCTCAAAAATTTATTGTCCTACACTTATCAACTTCTGACTTCAATCATTATTTTACCATGATTTTATCATCAGCCTTGCTCAACACTTTCACCTATGAGGACCACCATAACTAACATGTTCCATTCATACGTCAATCATCAAAACTTCTTTTCTCTAATAATTCCCCCCCTTTTGATGATGATAAACCAGTACAGCAATCACATCATCACAACATTCTTCTTAAGTTCCTGACATACTCAATAAAAGATTTAAGCACGAGGATATTAGAATGAACCAGGTTAGTCATATGAGTTATAAACATTGCACAATCTATTCTTTCCTCTTTTGATATCATCGAAAAGTAAGATCCAAATAAATAAGAAAATGTTTAATAATCCATGGCCACTGAGGCTATCACTAAGACAATCAAAATTTAGAGTAAAATACCACCATGCATTAAGATGAACAAGAGCAAAACACAAGAATCAATTAAGTCCATTTCATGTAGGAGTAAGATATAATTAATAGTACCAAAAAATGATAAAGAAGAAACAGGCAAAACAAAGGCAACCTTAGGTACTAGGAAGAGAACTAAGGGGAGAAAGTAGGGGGAGTGAGGGTAGTCAATTTCTACACGATTTCAGCATTGGCAGATCTTCAAGTATTGTGTTTATCTTCTTTCCAACTTCTTTTCTGCACGTGATAAATGCTTTAGCATATCTGAATTTGCTTGCTTATCATCTTCTGACTTCAACCATTATTTTACCATGATTTTATCATCAACCTTGCTCAACACGTTCACCTGTGAGGACCAGCATGACTAACATGTTCCATTCATACGTCAATCATCAAAACTTCATTCCTCTGACAGTCTTGTATTTAGGGGAATGTGATTCAGTATCCAGGGCGGATGTAGCTTTTTAAGAATGAGTTGATCTTAATTCATAATTTTAATAGTAATAGCTCAGTATAGTGTTTTGCACGTGTGTATCACGTTAATTAATTATAAATATTCATAATTTTTGAAATATTTTAAACGAATTTGGCTTTCTGAAAGGAAAATGAACTGTTTTAGTCCCAACTGCACTTGATAATACTGATTGTTACCGTTTTAACCTTGGTTTGATTCCGGGCGTTTGATATTACTGATTCTTATTTTGAAAGTCCAATTCGATATATATGGTTCGAGTCCCCCATGGGTCCTGCCACTATCGCATCCTGAGATATTATTTGTAGTAGAAAGTTTTGCCTATGCTACTTTTCCTTTCATACGCTCAGCTACTGGTGTAGCAAATTAAGCTCAAGCAGGTGCATATTGGTGTTGTAGTAGGTGGACTCTTTAAAAATATGGTTGTACCGTGTTAGATTTAACAAAAATTCACAATTAAAATAAAATTAGTAAGAGGTGAAAATTGGCTTATATGAATTCATTATCTCTTTAATTTTTGATTACATGATTTTTGTCCAATTAACATGAGAATTATTACTAAGGGTATAGTTGAAAAAATGGTTAATTATCTCTTAATCTTTTAAACGTGTCAACTATTTTAAGATGGAGGGAGTAATAAACTCTATTTGGATTGACTGCATGAGTAATGATCTAAAACTAGTAAATCTTTTATCACACTAATCACACTTTGAATATTGTTTTTACACCAAAATATGTGTTTTAGACATACCCCTCTATATTAGTGATATTATGTTATCATAAGATCGTTTTCCGTTATGGTGTTCCATTAGAATCTATTAGTTTGTACTTATACGATCCATGCTTTCTCTTTATAGGAGTAGTATCATTTTGTTGTGTGCTCTGTATTTTATTGAGGCAAGACATATAACTGTATTAGTTTTTTTTTAAAAAAATATTTTTCCTTACCAGTAAGTAGTTTATTTGCATTAACATTTCCAAAGTCCCAACACCACACACAAAAGCAAAAGTTAGAGAGCCTATTAGCGCTTTGCTTCCAAAGGTGGATCCAGGTTTTTGAAGTCCCTGGTGCTAGGCTAAGCAGTAATACATGCAGCATTTTGCGGAAGTGGTCTCAATATTCATAAAGCTGAATAGGAAATATATAATTAATTTATAAACTACCTTTTAAACAATGTAAGGAATTGCCTTTTTGGTATGGTTAGGTCTTTCTTAGTAGAGGTCAAGGGTTCTAATCTGCATATCCACACGATTTTTACAACATTGTTTCCAAGGATAAAGATTTGAACTTGTGTGCCTAAGGAGCAAATCGCGACCTTTAGCCATTGGCACCACAAGTCCCTTTGTTACTTTAAGTGCCACAGTTAATATTTATACTAAATTCTTATACAATATATACAAATATACACGTGTATATGCAGAGTTTCAATTGAGACTTTGGGTGCCATTGCACCCACAACCTAATACATAGATGCACCCTGTTTGCTCCAGATGTGTTTTACCATAAGAAAGTTGGCCTCTAGCTCGACCCAATTTGGTATTCCACCAAGCTTATTATTGAGTTTTCTTTGGTTCGGGGTCTCACTCAACTTGATATTGCAGTAGGCTCGGTTGCTCTTAGCATTGGACTATTTAACAACTATTTCAATTAATTTTAATCATGTAAAGTAATTATTTTAAATCTTAATCATAGATAATTAAGGATTTATTTTATTTATGACGCGTAATTTTTTCTTTAATATATTATCATTTGGAATTATTTGTGTTTGATTACTATGTATCAAGTTTCTACATGCTCATTTTGCTTTCCTTGAGGGGCATATTTTCGTTTTATTGCTTGAATCCCTTGGTGATGTTTTTGCCCAGTATTAGCAGTTTGTTTTCATTTTGTTCTAGTTTTCATACTCTCTTCGTTTCAAAAAGAATGATTGATTTTGTGCTACGAAGTTTAAGAAAAAGTTATGTCAAATGTACTAAAATGTTCTTTAATCTTGTTGTCTTAGACAAGTCGCGTGGAAAGTTGAAAATAAAGTGATGTCAAAAAAGGAAAGGATTTGTTAAGTCCTTAGTTTTGAGGATTGACTAATTATATGTTAGGACCTGATTCTTGAAGAATACGTGATGCCAACGCTGCAACTACTTAGGGCAATGGTTGGGCCTACACGTCACTGTCACGGTCAACTTGTTATAGTGCGTGCCCTACTGATTTTAAAATTTACTCTACTGGTTGCCTATCTGTGGAACAAGTTAGCTAACATGGTTCACAGAAGTAAAACTTGAACACAGTATTTTTACGTGGAAAACACCCGGCTCAAGAAAGGTGTAAAAATCCATGACCTGTACCTCTACAGGATTTAACCCCAACTTCACTATAACACTTGAGCCTCAACAATCAACAAATTACAAGACTTCTTGTAAACTAGGAATTAAAACTTCTAACTCCTATTTCCACAAAAACACTAATCTTCCCAAGATAAGTGTTCCCAAGGCTTTGAGTTCCCTAACATAAAGACGTTAATCCTAACTCAGTTTACACTTCACTGAGACTAGAGATTACAACTCAATATGAATCAATGATCAACCTATTACATATAGTCTATGACTCTAAGTAAAGAACCAGGTTGTTCCAATAGCCCCTTCAAGTTGTAGAACTGATTTGCTGATTGTTGACTATCTTTTCAGTGCATTAATGTAACACTTAAATGCCGTTTGTTGTATTTAAACCAACTCCTGATAGAGTCCTTTAGTTGATGTACTCTTCTATCTTTAATATGACACCCGAGTAGTTTCACTCCTTTGTTGCTAACGTCTCGCTCTCCTAGATTAAGTAGGACTCTTCTCCTTTATCCCTTAGTCTTGTAAAACTCCTTGATCAACTCAACTTCTTGATGCTGCATTTATCTTCTCCTTAATCGTAGCATTTGAAATAATTCTGAGCTTCCTTGCTTATCCACTTTCATCCTAATGCATTGTCAGCCTTGCATCAACTTTAACATGTAGTTCATGTGAGCACTAGTAGCTTCTCTTTTATTCACTTTGTGGAACAGCTTGCACAACATGTTTCATTCATATGTCCATCTTTAAAACCTCACATTTTCCTAACTGATTCCCCCTTTTTGATGATGACAAACTTAGCAACGCAACATCATTCATACAATCCTGACATACTCAATAAAGAATTTAAATAGAGGATCACAGAATAAAATAGGTTAGTCAATTGAGTTATAAGCATTTTATAATCTATTCTTCCCTCTTTTGACATCATCGAAAAGCTGGACTAACAAGTGAAAACAGTTTAATAATTTATGGCCACTGGGGCTATCACTAAAACAATCAAAGCTCAGAGCAAGAGAACAACTATGCATTCAAAAAATAAAAGAAGATCATATCAAGCAAAAAGGTCCATTTCATTCTCAAACAAGATACAATTATCATTACCTACAAAAAGCAAAAAGAGAAACAACAGGGACCAAGGAAAAACAAGGAAACTATTCTTAAGGCACTAAGAGGGGGCTTAAGTAGATGAAGAGGAGGGTATAAGGGAGGTAAGCTTCCTAATAACATCAATATTCTCAGATCTTTCACGCTCCAAGGAGTCTGTAAGTGAGGCAATCTGAGCTTGAAGAACCCTCTTCTCTTCCTCTAGTGAATCCTGAGCAATCTCTAGTGAAGCCTAAGTCACTTACACCTTATCCTGTTTTACAGCAAGTGCATTCCTCAATCTTCGCATAGGGTTGTCAGCACTTCTCATGGAAGTAGGTAATATTGTATGGTTCACAGACCCTATGACATCTTTTATGGTCTGTAGAGACCACACTTTGATAGGTACACAAAAATCCTCAAAAATAGATGCAAGCCAAAATTCATATGGCAAAGCATGACCATTTGCATCTTGAATCAATACCTTCTACATGTGCTTAATCATGAGTCTAGGAAGGTCTATTAGAATTTCAGTAGCTAACAGTTCCATGATAGTAAGATCAAGAAAATTGGCAACTGTTCTTCTTTCTTGTCTAGGAAGGATCATCTTGTAAACCACATCAAAATAAAATTGATAAAGAGGAGACATCTTACGCTTTAAGTCCCTACGATGAGTGGCAATATGAGTGTTTCTAGATAAATTTCTGGATATCTCAAGAGTAGAGGGAAGATTATCAAGAGAAGGCCAAGTTACCTTGACATAATAACCCCAGCCCCAAGAAGGAATGCTCAAGATTTAACCAAGATCAGCAGCATACAGGTTAATAGTAACCCCATGAACTGTGGTTGAAAATATCTCCCCAATGGAAACTTCATTAGTATAAAACTCGTATACTTCATCCTTTCCAAACCTACGTTGATGGTCACCTTAAAGAAATAAGTGTGACTATCCCTGAGCTCTCAATTTTGAAACCAAAATATCCATGTCAGGATCCCCAAAACTAGTCACAACATGTCCTCTAGCCAATTTTTATTTTTGAAAATGGAGATTATGGGATGACTGAGAAGGTTTGTCAGTAGGAGTATCAACATAAAAATTGAAATCAAAATCAGGATCAATGTCAGTAGAGGGTGTAGGGGGAGTGTGAAGGAGAAACTCAGAGTCAGAGGAGCTAGAGGAACATGTGTCTTAATATGTTTCTTTGATTTAGAAGTGACCTTCTTTGCAGGGGTCTTAGAAGAAGAGAAAGGTTTGGAAGAAGGAGCTATTTTGGACGATGAAGAAGCTTTTGGATTAGGCTGAGATGATGGTTTACTAGAAGAGGGGAGTTTCGGAGCTTTGCCAATTATTGTCTTCTTCTTACGTTTTGACCAAAGAAGAATGTCAGGATAAGAAGCACGAGGAGGTGGAGAAGAAGAAGTAGCTACACGTTTCCTTTTGCTTTCCTTAAGTGCTTCTGCCAAGGAAGCATCCTCCCATTGCTTTTTACCTCGTATATGAGGAGTTTGAGGAGAAGGGACAACAGGGGAATGATGCTCTGACTCATGGTCATCAACATCAATAGAGATGGAAGAGGGTTTTTATTTTGTTTTAGATATGGACCTTTGAGGGATTAGGTCTACAATAGGAACATTATCTCGATCAAGAATCTGACGAGGAATTGGATGTGGTAGTAAGGGTTCAGAAAATAGAGAAGGGTTAGAAGTAAATTGGGTAAAAAATTTTTGTAGAGTCTTGAACATTGCAAAATTGGATAATTTAATTGAAATTAGAGGAGGAATGAGTGAAGGCAAGGTAATATTGGGATGGAGTATAATGACTGTTGAGGAAGAGGTAGTGGATTTTATGGATGGGTTAGAAGAAGACGATGCCATGGTGAAGAAGTGATAAAGAGTGATTTACTTTTGATTGTGGGAGTAGTGAATAAGTGAATGAGTTATATTTAAGGTGGAGATAAGGAAGATGAATTGTATTTGGGGAAGGAAACATAATGATAAAGAGGGCCAGTACTGATGGGAAAGGTCTGACAGCTTTTTGAAAGAGAAGGCTTTTGGGTTTTTGGTAGTTTAAGTGTAATGGTAGGAACCATGTGGACAACCTGTTTCTCTTTATACTACTTTAGGCAAGCAATAATCATACCTGCATTCTGAAGAAAAAATGGACAAAAATGACTTGATGTTCAGTCTTTTTGCAAAATCAACACATAACTGAGTCAATTTACTCTAAAATCTTGAAATTAGGATACACAACTAAATGTGTAAGACTAAATTAATAAACAATAACTTAAGAAAAACTTATTCTAGTCAATCATTGAGGGAGATTTATACAATTTTAATCATCCCCAAGGATAACCTATTCTTTTCAAAGTGTTATCTACTCAAAGCCTTAGTGAATATGTCAGTAATTTATTCCTCAGTAGAACAAAACATAATTCATATATGACCTTTTTCAACATTGTCTCTAAGAAAGTGATGTCTAATATCAATATGCTTAGTTCTTTTATGTTGAACATGATTTTTGGCTATGTTAATGGCACTTGTATTATCACAAAAAATAAGAACATATCTCACATCTACACCAAAATCCATAAGTTATTGCTTAATCCATAACAATTGAGCACAAAAAAATCCTGCAACAACATATTCAGTTCAGTAGTAGACAAGGCTGCTAAATTTTGCTTCTTAGTCGACAAGGTAATCAAACATGATCCAAGGAAGTGTGCCATGCCTGTAGTGCTCTTCCTTTCAACCAAATATCCTACATAGTCAGCATCAGAATATCCAACCAAGTTGAAATTACTACCTTTTGGGTACTATAAACCAAGATTAGTGGTTCATTTGAGATATCTAAAAATCTTTTCTATAGATTTTAGATGAGACTCTTTAGGATTTTATTGAAATCTTCCATATAATCCTACACTGAACATAATATCATTTATGCTTGCTGTAAGATATAGCAATGATCCTATCATCCCTCTATACATCCTCTGGCCCACATCTGAACCTGTTTCATCCAATTCAAGCTTTATGGATGTAGCTATTGGAGTGCTTGTCTCTTTTGCCTCTTCCATGGAGAATCTTTTTAAGAGTTCTTTTACATACTTCTATTGATGGATCATTGTTCCAGATGCTGCTTGTTTGATTTGCAATCTTAAGAAATAATTTAGCTCCCTATCATGCTTATCTCAAATTCATAACTTATGAGTTTGGTAAAATCAGGAGTCATGGTTAAGTTTGTGGAGCCAAAAATGATATCATCAACATATACCTGCAAACCAACAGATCCTTTCCATCAGTTATAAAAAAAAAGAGTGTTGTCAAGTTTACCTCTAGTATAGCCATGCTCCAATAGAAATTTTGATAATCTCTCATACGAAGCTCTTAGAGCTTGTTTCAACCTATACAAAGCCTTATCCAGTTTATACACATGAACAGGATACTCCTTGCTTTCAAATCCTGGAGTTTGTTTAACATATACCTCATCTTTGAGAATGCCATTTAAAAATGTATTCTTAACATCCATTTGATAAAGAATGAACTTCATATAGGCAGTAAAGGCAACAAGTAGTTTAATAGCTTCAATTCTGGATAGAGGAGAAAAAGTCTCATCAAAATCTATCCCCTTTTCTTGATTGTATCCTTGGACCATCAATCTTGCCTTATTCCTTATAACTGTTCCATGCTCATCAACTTTATTTCTATACACCTACTTAGTCCCAACTACTGTTCTATATTTTGGGAGAGGAACTAAGTGCCATACTTTGCTTCTCTCAAACTGATTTAACTCTTCCTGCATGGTTATGATTCAATCAGCATCAAGCAGTGGCTCAGTTACCTTCTTTGAATCAATTTCTGATAGGAATGACTTGAAGGTACACATACTTCTTAATCCAGACCTTGTAGTGATCCCATAAGCGAGATCAGTGAGAACATTCTCAATAGGATATGATCCTTGATACTTGTAACCTTTTAGGACCAAGCCTAGTGAGCTACTTAGATCATTGCTAATGTTCTGAACTGGGGTAGTTGGGGGCTTAGTTCCCCTTGTCATATGCCTCTAGATTCAGTTTCCCCTGTCGAGGTGCCTCTATATTTGGTAGCTCCGGTCAATGAACCAGGTTGTGTAACCTATTTCTCAGAGTCACTTTCTTCCTACAGGTTAGTCTTAACATAGAATTCATAAAAAATTACATGTATGCTTTCTTCAACACAGTTAGTTCTGTTGTTGAGAACCCTATAAGCCTTACTATGAAGTGAATAACCTAAGAAGATTCCCTTATCACTTTTAACATCAAATTTTCCTAGATTATCCTTTCCATTATTATGTATGAAACATTTACAACCAAAGGTTCTAAAATGGGAAATATTTGGCTTTCTTCCTTTTAGTAATTCATAGGGAGTCTTCTCTAACATAGGTCTGATCATGCATCTATTTATGATATATGCTGTTGTATTTATTGCCTCATCCCAAAGGTGTTTAGCAATGTTTACTGCAAACATCATTGCTCTAGCCATATCTTCTAAGGTTCTATTCTTTCTTTCCACCACTCTATTTTGTTGTGGTGTTCTAGGAGTAGAGAAATTATGATCTATACCATTTGCTGAACAAAATTCTAAGAACTTGACATTCTCAAATTCTGTGCCATGGCCAGATCTTATGGAAACTAAGGAGGTGCTCAGTTTCTTTTCAATTTTCTTGATGAAAATTGCAAAGACATCAAAGGCATCTTTTTTAGAGGCTAAAAATAAAGTCTAGGTGAACCTGGAATAATCATCAACAATTACAAAAATATACCTTTTTCCACCTCTGCTTTGAAGTCTCATTGGTCCACACAAGTCTATATGAACCAGGTCAAGGTACTTAGTAGTGATAACATGGTTCTTTGACTTACAAGAAGATCTTACCTGCTTCCCTCTTACACAAGCACTACATAACTTTTCTTCCTTAAACTTGGTATTGGGTAATCCCAATATCATATCTTTGGAGGAAAGTATGTTTAGTTGCTTCAGACTTGTATGTCCAAGTCTCTTGTACCAAAGGAGGGGATCATTTTCTATTGCACTTAGACAGGTCAAATTTAGTCCTGGTATTGCCATTAAGTCAGCTTTTTATACATTTCTGTATCTTCTAGCAGTAAGTACAATCTCCTTGGTGTCCATTCTCTTGACTTTGACACCAGCAGATGTGAAAATAACTTTATTACCTTGATCACACAGTTGTGAAATGCTCAGCAGGTTATGCTTCAATCCTTCTACAAGATAAATATCTTCCAATGCTCTTGACTCAGATGAGCTAATTTTTTCAACTCCAGTAATGGTTTCCTTTTTTCAATCACCAAAAGAAACTCCTCCTCCATTGATTTTTGAGAGTGAAAGGAACTTTTTCTTATCATCAGTCATGTGTCTTGAATAAGAACTGTCCAAGTACCAATGCCTTTTGCTTCCTTTCACCTTATCCTGCAAAAGAAATCAATGATTAGGCTTTGGAACCTAGACAAGCTTGGGTCCTATTTTATGAGTAAAAGGATGAATTAACTTTCTTCTAGTCCATGCTGGCAACATGTAGTGCAACCTGTTTCTCTGACCTAAACCAGTTCTTTTCTTTTTTGGTTTGAGAAAATTTATTTGCCAGGTTTTGACTATTTGATCTACTTTTAGTAGCTACTGGACATTCAGTGGTTAGATGTCCAAGGATACTATAGATATAACACAAATCTTTGGGATCATCACTACCTTCGTGGAATCCCAAAACTGCTTTTTCATTGTGAATTCTTTCACTTTTGTCCACCTATTATCTCTTTTCATATCAAGTTTCAGTTTAGAAACTTCTTGACTTAGTTTTTTTATCATGTCAACTGCATTACTACACTCTAGTTTGAACTCTTCTAATTTAAGTTTAACACTTTCTTGTTCTTTACACATGGGCTTTTTCCCATTTTTAGTAAGAGCCAATTTAAGGATTTCAGACTTAAGATCAATATTAGAAGAATCAAGTTCTGCAACCTATTTCTTGAGAGTGCTGTTTTCATTGTCAACTATAACTTTACAAGACTTTAGTTCAATGAGATCAAATTTAAGGCTTGCAAAACTTTTTAACAAATCATCCCTATCAGAAATTAATTCTTGGAAATCATCAATTAGTGCACTCATCAAGGAAATAAGTTTTGATTTAGAAAACAAATGTAGTTTTTCTTTAAGTTCAAGTATGCTTACCTCAGAAGCATCATCTTCTTCATCTAAGTCTGAATCTCTAAGTGCCATGAATGCAGTTTCATCAGCTTCATCCTCATCTGAGTCAGATCACCAAGCTGCTATCATTGCATGTGCCTCCTTCTTTTTGGCCTTTTCTTTCAGTTCATTTTTAGCCTTTTCCTTCTTCCACTCTATTTATTAGATTGGACAATCTCTGATTTGATGATTAGTCTTGCCACACTTGTAGCAGCCATTTGGATTGTCATTTTAATGTTTCTTGCTACATGTTCTCTTCTTCTTTTTAAAGAATTTGCTGAAGTTCTTAGTTATGAAGGCAACTTGTTCCTTATCAAGTTCAAATTCCTCATCACTATCATAAGCCTTTAATGGCAAGATTTTCTCAGGAACTGCTTGTTCTTTGGTTCCATCAACTTTCATTTTATAAGTCCTTAAGTTTCCTACCAGTTCATCCAGGGTCATACCTGTGAGATCCTTATTTACCTCCCTTATTGCAGTTACTTTGACATTCCATGTAGATTTTGGCAGTACTCTCAGAACCTTTTCAACTTGTTCCTCCTCAGTGATAACTTTTCGCAAGGAAGTCAGCTTATTTGTTAAGGTAGTAAGCCTAGTCATCATCTCATGCAAAGATTCATTATCCTTCATCTTAAATGCCTCATACTCAGTGAAAAGAAGAGAAATCCTAAATTTCCTTACCTGAGAGGTACCCTCATATGCATTTACCAGTGCATCCCAAATTCGCTTAGCAGTGGTGCATGTTGATACCCTGTTGTATTCAGTAGGTCCTAATCCACAGACTAGGATGTTCTTAGCTTTTGCATTTTTATTTAATGCCACTAAGTCATCAACATTAAATTCACTATTTACTTTCTTAACTTGTTCACCATTAAACATCTTCATTGGAATAGTGGGACCATCAGTGATTCTATCCCATAGTTCATAATCTTCACCTTAGATGAACATCTCCATCCTGGCCTTCCATTAGATAAAGTGAGAACCATCAAAGAGTGCAGGTCTAGTAGTTGATTGACCTTCACTATGTCCAGTAGGAGGTGAAAAATTCATCATTGTGATCTTTTCTTAGGTGCTAGCCTTATTTAAGACAATCTCGCTCTGATACCACTTGTTATAGTGCGTGCCCTACTAATTTTAATATTTTACTCTACTGGTTGCCAATCTGTGGAACAAGTAAGCTAACTTGGTTCACAAAAGTAAAACTTAAACACAATATTTTTACGTTGAAAACACCCAGCTCAAGAAAGGTGTAAGAAACCACGACTTGTACCTCTACAGGATTTAACCCCAACTTCACTATAACTCTTGAGCCTCAACAATCAAAAAATTACAAGACATCTTGTAAACTAGGAATTAAAACTTCTAACTCCTACTTCTACAAAAACACTAATCTTCCCAAGATAAGTGTTCCTAACTCTTTGAGTTCCCTAACTTGAAGACGTCAATCCTAACTCAATTTATACTTCACTGAGATTAGAGATTACAGTTCAATATGACTCAATGATCAACCTATTACATATAGTCTATGACTCTAAGTAAAGAACCAGGTTGTTCCAATAGCCCCTTCAAGTTGTTGAACTGATTTGCTGATTGTTGACTATCTTTTCAGTGCATAAGTGTAACACTTGAATGTTGTTTACTGTATTTAAGCCAACTCCTGATAGATTTCTTTAGTTGATGTACTTTTCTATCTTCAATAGGACTCCCAAGTAGTTTCACTCCTTTGTTGCTGCCGTCTCTCTCTCCTAGATTGAGTAGGACTCTTCTCTTTTATCCCTTAATCTTGTAAAACTCGTTGATCAAATCAACTTCTAGATTCTACATTTATCTTCTCCTTAATCGTAGCATTTGAAACAATTTTGAGCTTCTTTGCTTATCCACTTTCATCCTAATGCATTGTTAGCCTTGCATCAACTTCAACATGCAGTTCATATGAGCTTGCACAACATGTTTCATTCATATGTCCATTATCAAAACCTCACATTTTCCTAACACAACCACACAGCTGGATGGAAGTACAATGGTTGGTAGAAAGCTGTTGTAACCTTTTTGCCTCAGCCAATGGAATTCGTCCTAGGTTTTTTGTCTTATATATATATATTGCTCATCTTCTACAACAAGAAAACCAAGCTTCCATATACTCACAATATCTCTCTCTCTTGAAGTTCTTGAATCAAAGACTCATTCACAACAGGAAACTGATAGCTCCAAAAGTTGTATTTTATTTTCTTGTTGTATTTGAGTCTTTGTATTGTGGTTTCAAACATTGCCTACTGTTGTTATTGTTAGGTGTTGGTGTTTTAGTTCCAAACTCCTTGTTTTCATCTAGAGTCAGGTGATATTAAAGCCAGAATTAGCTGGGTAGTGGTGCAGTAGAGGTACTACAAGTTTCTCTTTATAATAGAGTTATTACTAGGAGAAGAAGGATTAGAAGGTTAATCCTTGATGTAATGGAGTTGTATTCAAGTTATTTGAATAACTGTGGAGCTTTGAAATCCTAGAGGTAGGTCGTGGTTTCTCTTCCTTGAGTTAGGAATTTCCATGTTAAATTGTTGTGTCTCTCATTTACTCTTTTCATGCACTTTACTGCTTAGTTTCTTGCTGTTCAAGTCTGTTTGGTACCAGATCCCAAAATTGGAGGCAACTCATTTGAACTCTTCAGGATCATTCATTTTGAAACAGACCTTAAAAGAAAGTAGATCATTACTTTGTACATGGAGAAAGTATCGGTTTTCATCCTTGTCATTTTCTTTTGTGCATCTTTGTTCAAAGAGAGCGTGGTTATCATATTGTCTTTTTATTAGTTCATTCTGTTGATGCCTATCGGAATGCTATTCTGCTAAAGTATTTCTTGCTTCTCATTCGGACAATGTCAACAACACAATGAAGAAAGCATACTAAGGTAGTTTATACGTTGGCTGTGATATTGCTTGCTTCACGGGTTAGTTTCTGGCTAAAGTTTCACCACTATAGAAGCAGCTAGATAGAAATGCAACAAGCAGAATTTACTACACTTTGCAAATGACAAGTAATGAAACTAGCTACAAAGCGACTCCGATATAACTTTCATATTTGATCGGAGAGTATTGTTAAAGTTGAAACTGTTGCATTTAAGTTATCAATAAAGAACGATTTCATTGCTGTTTAACATTTTTTATTGCTAGATGAACTAAAATAGTGAGATGTTTCAACTCGTTAAGTATTTGATGCAGATAATACTATTAGTATATCTACTTAATGAACCCACGGCAGAATCTATGGCTGCATAAAAGATGCAGCGCTAGTACATCTTAAAATTCTAATCCATTTGTTGTAAAGCTCAGTCTACGGAAGAAAAAATTATCTTGGACCTACATTGGGAAATTAGTAGTAATTTCAAATTTATTACAATACAGTACATTGATGCAAAGAAGTGCTTAGCAAACAAATGGTGTGTCCAAAAAAATTTACAACTAGAAAACTTAAAGCACCTAAGATGCTCACCAGTCATTGATATTCCATGCAATGAAACTATAAGTATAGTTTCTGTGTATTACCATACAATTCGAAAGTATTATTACAAGCAGACCTACACCAAAACAGAAATACGATTAACTTCTGTTCAATAACTTCTGTTCTGCAGTAGTATCTTGACAGTTTTGTCAATTTTCTGCTGAATGCCTCTCAATATTGAGAGTCTTTTCATTAAATAGAAAATATTCAATGATTACATCCCTAAAGATCCGTCTTCCTACCCCTAAAGATCAGCTTTTCTATCCCTCTAAATCCGCTATTCTATCCCACCAAATCTGCTCTTACTAAAGTTACTATTATTCTCTTTAACTACTAAATCAAATCTATGTAATTACACTAATATACAACAATATATGATTACATTAATATACAATATTTACATCATGCTAACATCCCCCCTCAAATTGATGTTGGTAGATCAAGAAGCATCAATTTGCCGACGAGAAACTAATGTCGTTGTCGTACCATTGATTTTGTAAATGCATAAGCTATTTGAAGATCACTGGACGCGGAAGAGTAATGACACCTTTATCTGTAGTTTCTCGTATATAATGACAGTCTACTTCGATGTGTTTGGTCTACTTATGATAAACCGGATTAGTAGCAATCTGAATAGCACTTGTATTGTCAGCATGGAGAGGAGTGGCATTAGATTAAGGAAATCCAATCTCAGTAAGTAGTCCACGAAGCCACACAATCTCGGAGAAAGCAGTAGACATTGCTCGATATTCAGCCTCTGTTGAAGAATTTGACATGCGTTCTTGCTTCTTACTCTTCCAAGATATCAAAGACTTTCCAAAAAGCATGAACCAACCAGTAACCGAACGACGAGTGTCAGAACATCCCACCCAATCAGAATTACTAAAAGCATTAAGATGAATAGGCAAACCAATAGGAAAGAATAATCCACGATTAGGTGTTCCTCGGAGGTATCGAATGATATGATGGACAACCACCAAATAAAGATGATGGGGAGCTTGCATGAATTGACTAACTTGTTGAACTGCAAAAGAGATATCAGGCCTGGTAATAGTAAGGTAATTTAAGCTCCCAACTAATTGCCAAAATATAGTTGGATCAGGAAGAAGATCGCCTTCCTCCAGGCGATACTTTACATTCAATTCTAATGGAGTACCCACAGAGGAGGAATCCTGAAGACCTTCCAAAGAAATCAAATCTTGGGTATATTTGTGTTGATTTAGAAATACACCGGATGAATCACGATGAACTTCCAAACCTAAGAAATGTGTAAGAGTACCAAGATCTTTCATATGAAAAGAATCCTTAAGTTGTTGTTGCAAGCTAGTGATTAGTGAAGAATCAGTTCCTGTAATAATAATGTCATCGACATATACCAAAATAAGAACACAACCTGTGGATGTTTTTTGAAGAAACAAAGATGAGTCATAGTTGCTCTACTCAAAAGAGAATTGTAGCAAAGTAGACCAAAATTTGTCAAACCAAGCTCTGGGAGCTTATTTTACTCCATACAAAGACCGCTTTAACTTGCATACATCTGATATAGTCAATGTTAACAAACCTGGTAGAGGTTTCATATAAATATCCTCTTTGAGATCACCATAAAGAAAAGCCTTTTTGACATCCATTTGATGAAGAGTCTAATTTTGTGAAGCAGCAATGGCAACAATAGTTCTCACAGTCGTCATTTTTTCTACCGGTGCAAAAGTCTCTTCATAGTTCACACCATACTCCTGCTTGTTACCAAGAACAACCAATCGAGCTTTGTACCAATCAAGAGTTCCATCAAAATGAAGTTTAATTGAATAAACCCATTTATATCCAATTGGATGGACATTTGAATGACATGAAACAATATCCCAATGTGTCATTTTCTTTGAGGGCCAAAAGTTCTTCCTCCATTGCCTTCTGGCAACATTCATTTTTAGAAGCTTGTGAGTAACAAGTTGGAACAAAAATGGTGGATAAAATAGATGAAAATCCTTACTAATTAGGAGTACGAGATACTCTCATAGATCGTCGAGTGGGATTAAGAGGAGCAGGCGTTGAAGAATTCTCAGATTCTAGTTATGGTGCAGTTTCTGGTGGCGGATCAATATCAGGAGGGGGTAAAGTTGGCCGCCGACTTTCGTACACAAATTCAGATTTGAACATCTTAGAAGAAGATGACAAATCTTCAAAAGTAGAAAGAAGAAGAGAAGCAGGGAATGAATCAATATGAATAGGAAAAAAATACTGATTCTCAAAGAAAATATTTCTAGAAACATGAAATTTATTAGAACATGGATCATAACAGAGAAAACATTTTTGTGAAGTACTATAACCCATAAAAACATATTTAGTAGAATGAATAGAAAGTTTATTACGCTGAGAAGGAGGAAGATGCACAAAAAAAATATAACCAAATATATGAAAATTATCATAGCTTTGATTTTTGTGATAAAGAAGAAAGTATGGAGACTCAAGATTTAACACTTTAGATGGCAGCCTGTTAATTAAATAGACAGAAGTAGACAAAGCTCCAACCAATATTTAGATGGGATAGAGGACTCAATCAATAAAGTATGAGTGACGTCAAAAAGATGACGATTTTTATGCTCAGCGTCCCCATTTTGTTGTGGTGTATATAGACAAGAGCGTTGTGAGACAATTCCTTTGTCAAGTAAAAAATTTTTGAATTCATTTGACATATATTCTCCACAAGAATCAGATCTTAATAATTTGATACAAGTAAAAAATTGAGTCTCAATGTAAGCCAAAAATATCTTGAACATGAAAAATACTTCAGATTTGGTAAGAAGAAAATACACCCATGTAAATCGACTATAATCATCTATGAATGTCACAAAGTACTTGAACTGACCATGAGAAACAATTGGTGAAATACCCCAAACATCACTATGAACAACATCAAAACACTTTGTATCACGACTACCTAAATTAGGAAAAGGAAGAATTTTACTTTTGCCTAATTTACAAGTAGAACAATCAAATGAAGCAGGGAAAAATTGATTTTTACTTCCTAATAAACTAGAATTTAATAAATGAGACAACACTACAGAATTTGGATATCCTACACGCTTATGCCAAAGCTTAGTCTTATTAGCCGTAGAAGTACAAGCAAAAGATATAACAGGAGAAATGAAAAATTGTATAGGAAACAATCTTCCAACTTTAGGCCCCTTCACGATTATCATCCCCGACACATGATCCTGCACAAGACAACCATTACGAGAAAAATTTACATCAAAATTGTCATCAACCAGTTGTCCAACTGAAATAAGACTAGTTGAGAGCTTCGGTGAAGTAAAAACATTCTTGAAAGTTGGAGCAATGTCCCCAACCTTGGTAATGGGTAAATTACTACCATTAGCAACCTGTGTTTGTGATGAACCTTGATACTTAAGAACATTTTTTAGCATGCTTTTTGAGTTGGTCATATGATTGGAAGCACCAGAATCAACAATCCAAAAATTAGATTTAACATCAATACCTTGTAAGCCCAATGCTGAAAAGGCTGATACGATCATTTGTTGTACCATTTCAGGAGTAAGAACTTGTCCTAAAGGTCCTGAAGATGAGTTCTCAATAGTGGAACCATTTATTTCTGCATGAAAATAATTTACCTTATGATTCTGTGGGCATGTGGGATATTCTTTGATAATGTGTCCATGTTGTTTACTGTAGACACCTAATTTCGTCCCTCCCCGATATCATTTTTACCCATTTTACCTTATCCTACCGTGTACCCTCACCCGTGTGATAATCCCTCCACAAAAAGACAAAACTAACAACTCTATAGATAATTTTTTCTTATCTTAACCAACTACCAACCAAGAAAAGGGGGAGGGCCCATTGGATATTGGCTTTTTCTTCTTCTTTCCTTGAACATTGATAAATAGAATGGGCCCACCACTAACAAATGGAGAGGATTCATCCACAAGAAAACACACAGGGATATATACATATGTACAAATATAAAAGGGGGATTTTTCTTTCTTCTACATGGTTTATTCCAGGAGAAGCGACCATCGTCACTCTCACATACACACACAGAAACCTCCATTAACACACGCACACAGAAGCCATTAGGGATTTTTTTTCTCTTCATTTTTTTGCTTTTTGGCACACTCACAACACTAGAAGGGGACGGGATTTCATAAGAAAAGGGGAAAATTATTGAAAACTTGATTTTTTTTTTATTTCTTCTTTTCCCCTTCAGCACGCACAGTCACAAACCTGCATACACCCACAAAAATGGAGTAGAATGGAAAGAGAGAAGTCATGACGAGGGAGAGATAGGGGAGATCGAGAGGGACAATAGAGTGTTTGAGGTTTTTCAGCAAACCCGGCACCGTAGCTATTGGTTTTGGTTGATTCCAATTGAATCTAGCCGAAAACGGTGAGTTTCACTAAAATCTGTTGTTAGAATTGGGGTTCTCTTCATTGATACAACCAACGCTGATTTGTTCATCGCTGTCTCAATCATTTTCTTAGGGAAAATCTCATTTGGGTTGAGTTTATCACGATTTCTATTTTGAATATTCTGAGTTTGCGTTGGTTTGGTATTTGACTTCTGTTCATCCCAAATCGTGTCATATTATAGTCAGTTTTAGGTTACTATTTATCGATAC
>NC_061111.1:16853021-16940087 GCF_002878395.1 Capsicum annuum
TAGGGGAGATCGAGAGGGACAACAGAGTGTTTGAGGTTTTTCGGCGAACCCGGTGCCGTAGTTGTTGGTTTTGGTCGATTCCAGTTGAATCTGGCCGGAAATGGCGAGTTTCACGGAAATCTGTTGTTAGCATTGGGGTTCTCTTCATTGATACAACCAACGCTGATTTGCTCATCGCTGTCTCAATCGTTTTCTTACGGAAAATCTCACTTGGATTGAGTTTATCATGATTTTTGTTTTGAATATTCTGGGTTTGCGTTGGTTTGGGATTTCACTTTTGTTCATCTCAAATCGTGTCATATTATAGTCAGTTTAGGGTTACTATTTATTGATACCGAGTTGGGGTTTCATCGTTGTTGAGGTTTTCTATTTGAGCTTTCGGATTCGGACTTCTTTTGACTCTTATTGTCATCATAAATTTGATATCGGAAGGTCCATTCCTTAACTCTATCCTTTCATTATATCAAATGTGTTTTTGTTGTGATTTTGCGATTTGTATTTGGATATTTTAGTCGTATTAATTGTTGTTGCGAGTATGAATTACTCATGTGCATGAAATGTTTGAGTCTCTGTTGGACGTATATGTTTGATGTTGGTTTCGATTGTTGAAAAGGGATTTGATGGTCGAATTGGTTTAGTCATATGGTTGAAAAAGGATTTCGGGGTGGGAACAAGAAGTTGTTAAAAGTTAAATGTAGTTAAATTTTGGACTATTGTCATTTTATTTAATTCAGATTAAGCATGAATTTTATAGAATCATTTTAAATCAAAAGCTTGATATTCAACATAGGTCGGGTAGGCAAATTTAGGGATTGTGGATTGATGGAATATTTGATTTGTGTGATTGAATGGTTTTTGGCTATATTGCATTGGGATCACTTGTATCATTTGGCCGGGGAATGCCCCGAAGTACTTGTATTATTATTATCTGGGGAATGCCCCGAGGTATCTTGTACTTGAAAATATTTGTGGTGAAGGCCCAAGGCATCGGGTAAAGCACGGGAGCATAGCTAGAATTAGTATTGGTTAGATAGGATTTACTTTCGCATTTTTATATTTGGACTATATAAATTGGACTGGACACTGTACTTTTGATTTGTTTTTGTTTTGTTTGTCTGTTTGATTGTTTTACATGTTTTGTACATTCGTAGTGTCCAAATTAGCCGATACGCTCCACCAAGTGACCGTGGTCGAACCACGAGATCAAAGGGTGCCTAACACCTTCCCCTCTATCAACAGAATTCCTTAGCCGTAATCTCTATTCGCAAACCAGTTTCAAAGAGTCAAATGGTTTTGAAAAGGATTTCAAAAGGTGACTTGGCACACCGAATTTATTTCAAGTGGCGACTCTGAATAAAAATGTAAATAATCCATTTTCGAAACAAATTTTCAATATCTTGTCACTCAATAAATCAAAACCCTTTCGAACCTTAAACTATATCTTTTTGGAGTCGAAATAGGGGTGTGACATTTACAATAATTACAGAACTTCTTGCCACAATTTCTAGTAATATGGCCATATTCCTTGCAATTGTTGCATTGAGTTCTATTCATATCCCTACTCATATCTTTACCTTGAGCAGCAAATGCAACAACGACATCATTTTCTCTTCTGAAAGCATTTTGTGTAACATAACGCTGCTCTTCATTAACCAATTCCATAAAACAAACATCCTGAGAGGGAGACGGGTCACGATTTATCAAGTTAAAGAGAACACTCCCAAACTCAGAGTGTAACTTTATCAAAAATTGATCTCGCTTTCTTTGCTCATGAACTTGTTGAATTACAGAGACAGATTTGGAAGGTATTTTGGCATAAACAATATCTGTAAATTTAGCCCATAAGTTCTAAAATCTAAAATAATAATCCTGACTAGAAAGACCTCCTTAAGAGTAATTAGAAATTTCATACTCTAAATGAAAGCGCCGGGCACTATTATCTTGGTTGTAAACCTTTTGTTAATAATCTCACATGGCCTTGGTTTTCTTGTAAGAACTGAGATTAAAAATAATAAGAGGGTTAATTGACTCTAAAACCCATGTCATTACCCGAGCATCTTTAATCTTTCATTCACCTAACTTTGTAGGATTAGTAGGACATCTATATGGCCCTATAGTTCTTTTCTGGTGACAAATAACTAAAATTGAAACTCCCATGACGAAAAATTCTTTTGTGTGAAATGAACAATGAATGATTCAAACTGATATGAACTCATAATTATGAAAACTAGAAACACTAACTAAAAAAGAACAACCAAAATGACCAAGATCAAAGTCCTAGGTGTTAATTGTCGAGGAACAATCAACAAAAACCAAAATTTTCAAAATAAATTTTGAAAGAAACCACAAATGAACTTTATGAAACAAGACAACCAAGAGAAAGCTCTGATACCATGTCAATTTTCTGCTGGATACCTCTCAATATTGAGAGTCTTGTCATTAAATAGAAAATATTCAGTGATTACATCCCTAAAGATCCGTCTTCCTATCCCTAAAGATCAACTTTTCTATCCCTCTAAATCCACTATTCTATCCCACCAAATCTGCTCTTACTAAAGTCACTATTATTTTCTTTAAATACTAAATCAAATCTATGTAATTACACTAATATACAATAATATATGATTACATTAATATACAATATTTACATCATGCTAACAAGTTTAATGTCTATCTTGAAACTCTGAACTGTGTATTCAACTATTACAAATCTGAAACCATCCCTGTTCCCATTCCCTTCTTCAATTTGAAGAAGATTGGTATAATTTCTATACCAAAACTAAGGATTACAGGAAGCACATTAAGGAAATTAGGCACCTGTAGAGAAGAATTTTCTCTTCTATGTTTACGATAGACATTAAAAGGAAAGCCTCACTAGTCATCAAGATAGGGATCATTATTCATTTGTAACCTTTATATAGTTGGCTTTTGATGATTATATGTCACAGAAACTTCATGCATAATTTTTCCTTGTCTATAACAAATTATTGCATAAAAAACTCGTATCAATTAAAAGTTACCAGTTGGGAGATCAGTATCTTGAAATAGCAATTTCAGTACATATGATAACGTCCATCAGCTTCTTTCTAGGATCACTAGAATGAAGATTAGTATCTTGTGAAGCAATTATTTATGGTAACTTTTAATGACATCAAGGCTCTGATATTTCTGAATAATGACAATACTTCCCAGCTACTTCCCAAATAAGACATGATGGTTCAGGAGGCCGTAGGAAGTCATCAGTAAGGAATTAAGGAATCAAATATTGAAGGTGTACTATTTTGAACTACTGCATACACGGCAACATACACGACTACCTATTCCATTGGTCTGTAATTTCGATAGGAGTGGTTAGTTAGTTAGTCAATTTCTGAGTTAGCTGTAGAGGTTATTGAAGGTTGTTAGAGGTTGTTATACAAAGATTAGTTAGTTATAATGAGCTGTCAATGAGCTGGATATATGGTTCACTTCTTAGCTCATTCTTAGCTCATCTTAAACCAAGTCTATAAATAGACTCATAACTTGTAACATCCCGACGTCTTCTTAGCTAAATTCCATCCATGGAAAGACTAAGCATTAGCTTCTAGAATGATCTAAATTAATTTTTATTTGGAGTTTCCTACATTTCAACCTTTCATTATGTAGGTTACTGAATTAGCATTCCAATGATATAAGATTCATCCAAAACAGACCCTTGGCGAAGAAGTTATGAATAATTTATAGTTCCAGTCGTAAACATCATCATTTTGGTATCTAGTTCATCGTGGAGAGGGTCAAATTGTCAATCATCAAATTCCAGTGGGGCTCCGAGATGGTGGCGCGTCGCAGAGGCACCTAATTTCCCACTTATCAAATTCCAGTGGACCACCACGATTGTGGCACGTTGCGGTGGCACCCGAAATCGGGGTTTTTAGTTCAAATTTTTAGTTTTGTTTAGGAGTCATTAAGGGTAATTTTGACTTTTCCCTAACCTTTAAAACCGTCCAAACAAAGGATTTAGGGTATGTTTGAGAAACTTAATCATATTTTCATCAAAATCATCAAGAATCCTCTCTAGGATTTGAAAATAAAAACCCAAGTAGTTCCAGATTCAATCATAGGTTTGTCGCCTATTTGGAATCCCCAGGTCGTAGGCTTCAATAAGCACCTATTGTATTCCTAATTCGAGGTATGCAGGATTTTTCCTAAAATCTCATGGGCATAGAAATCATGTTTGAAGAATGGGGTTTTGAAGTTTATGTATATAATTATGTTTTAGAAGTTTTGATGGTATTATTTTGGTCTTTAGGCCTTTCCCCAAATTGATTTGAAATTATGTATATATGTACGTATGTGTTCAAGAATGGTAATTCAATTGAGAGCATGAATTATAATGAATCCCTCTCTTGTTATGAGTTTTCTTATCTTTGTATGATATAATTGTTTTGAATGCGTTTTGAAGAGCATGATATGAAATACTTTGGCTTTTGCTATGTTTTGAATATGATTTTTGAATACGAAAGAGAGTGTTGTGAATGTTGAATATACATATAATGAAAGTGTGCATGGTTTTGCCAAAAGCACGTGACCACCATATGTTTGATGAGAGTTTTTGCATGATTTTGACTTGAGTTTTTGAAACATGAAATCTTTTATGCAAATTACATGTTTTGGGTGGTCTGAAACTACATTTTTATGAAAGATTATGTTTATTTTATTATGGCTCAGAAATAGAACTTGCAAGTCTTGGTGTGACGACACCAACTCAGAAAATGCCATGATAAATTTAGAACAGAATAGAATGCATGTTTGGAATCAGATTTACAGATTTTGTGATTAGAATGTTGCATGATTAGAAATGGTTAAAAATTGGGCAGAAAGAGATGTTAGGTGGTTCCCCGAAGAAGGCATGAGTTCAGATACTCATTGCCCAAAATCGTGATTTGCTGATCTAGGTATATCTTATATTACACTGGCCTAGTGCCCTGTGGCGTATTAGAATTAGAGACTCCAACCCTTGTGGCACACTCAGGTTTGAGGCTTCCTCGCTGAGTCAATGGTGGATTCCATATAGCCCATGGAATATCAGAAAATATAGGGGAATGCTACCTAACTCAGAAGTAATACAAAGATCAGACACTATTTTGACAAGAATGATTTATGATTACTCGAATAATGCCCATGTGTTTCCAGAAACTATTTTATGCATGAAGTTTGATAAAAAATTGGTCTCATCTATTATATATATATGTTCAGTACTCTATTTTGGATTGTTTCACATTTCAGTACTTTTGTGCTAACCCCCCTCCCTATAGGTTCTGAGGCATAGTCTAGGGATCTAGATAAGCAGTAGATATTTTAGATCGCAAATCAGATTGTGCAGTGGTGAGCCTTCTATGATCCTGAAGGCTTGGTTATTTTAGATAATTATCTTTAGTTCTGTTTTGTTCTACTGGGGGCCTTGTCCCAATTTTCAAACAATTAGTTTAGTCTATAGTATAGATTTCACAGACTGAGTCAGACATTATTATTTAGATATATCTTGGATTTCAGTTTTCAGTGTTATGATCACATTCAGGTTGACCATGTTTCCGTAGTATTGTGAATCTTCTGCATTTCTTTTATCATATGAATTATATGCATCATTACCAGATAGATAGGGGTGTTTCAGGCCTTCATGGTTCGGAATGCTCATCACGGCCAGGGCCCTGGTTCGAGTCATGACAAACTTAGTATCAAAGCATGGTTCATGGTCTTATGGTATTTATGAAATCGCGTTGGGTAGAGTCTTATTTATGGGTGTGTAGCGCGCCACACTTATAAGCAGGAGGCTACTAGGCATTTTAGAAATATTTCCCTTCTTTGTATTTTAGTTCATGCTTCAGAGTCAAGTCTTTTCCTAATCAGTGACATACTTCATAGACAAGTCTGTTCCTAATCAGTGATCTTTTGTCTTACAGAAATAACAGTCATGCCTCCTTGTCACAACACTAATCAGAGTGCTCAGAATGATGAAGTCCGCCCTATTTATAGGATGAGGACACGTAATAGATCTCCCACCCCAGAACTTGTTCCTAGTTTGAGAGTCTCTCTAATCCCGTCCAGTCCACCTCGGGTTCTACGGACCAATGTAAACCATCCCCCGACTGCTTAGAGGGATATTTTGAATGTTGAATTCAGGCAAACTATTCATATGCTGGCACAGTTAGTGCCTAATCAAGCCTAACAATTGGAAGATGTTGGGTCTACATCAGTAATGTTGGAGGCTACCAGGGTGGGCCAGTTCATGAGAATGAACCCACCCAAGTTTATTGGCACCAAGGTAGAAGAAGATTCGCAAGAATTCATAGATAAAATAGAGAAAATTTTCAAAGTGATGCATGTAGATTAGATTGAAGGTGTTGAGTTGGAAGCCTACCAGCTGAAGGATATAGCAAACCAATAGTACAATGAGTGGGAGGATGCAAAGGGTGACAGTGCTGAGCCCACAGTTTGGGATGAGTTTGTAGAAGCTTTCCTTGACAATTTCTTTCCTCCAGAGCTGAGGGAAGCTAAAGAAGAGGAGTTCATGAACCTCAAGTAGGGTAAGATGAGCGTGCAGGAGTACACTTTAAAATTTAATAATTTGGCCCATTATGCTCCTGAGATGATGAGTAGTATGAGGGCTCGAATGAGGAAGTTTGCTTCTGGCCTTTTAGATGATCTGGTGCTTGAGTGTCAGGGACCTATGCTAAACAAAGAGTTAGACTTTTCTAGGCTGATAGTTCATATACAATGGATAGAGGAGAAGAAAAAAAGATTTCTGAAGCTAGGGAGAAAGAAAGACAGGCAAAAAGAGCCAGATCTGCCGACCAGAGTTACAGTCAGCCTCAAAGTGGTAAGTGGGGAAATAAATGACAGAAGAAGAAGAATTAGGGTAATGCACAATCTGCTACCAGCGCCCAGACCACCAGCAAATAGATGATCTTAAAGTTTCCAGACTCATCATGGATCCAGAGCATCGGATACTCAGTCACAGGGTAGTGTGGCTTAGCAGCATCGTACTTTTCTGTGGTGTGAGACTTGTGGTACAAATCATCCATGGAGATGTTAGTTGGGTGCATTTTTATGTTACTCATGTGGTCAACCGGGTCATATTCAGAGGGACTGTCCATCTGCTAGGAAGAATATTGGAGGTGCAAAGTCTCAGGCAAATTCTTCGGCACCACCCCCGTCTTAAAAGGGTGCCACATCATTTATCGGGAGCGATCGCAATCGGTTATATGCTTTGACCAACCACCAGGAGGTGGAAGTTTCCCCAGAAGTTGTCAACAGGATGTTACAAATCTTTTCTCGTGATTTTTATGTGTTTGTTGACCCCGGATATAACCTATCCTATGTGACCCTTTATGTGGCTGTTGGTTTTGGGTTTGAGACAGATATGATTTCTGAACCTTTCTCTATTTCCACTCTGGTGGGTGAGTTTGTTGTGGCTAGGAGGGTGTATAAAAATTGTGTGGTATCTATTCTTAGTTGGGATACTGTGGCAGACCTCATAGAACTTGATATGGTTGCTTTTGATGCTATCTTAGGGATGGATTGGCTCTATTCATGCTATGCTACATTAAATTGTAGGACTCGAAGAGTTATTTTTTCTTTCCCAAATGATCCAGCGATAGAATGGGAGGGACATTCTTTAGCACCTAAAGGGCACTTTACATCTTATCTCAGGGCTCGAAGACTCATTTCTAAAGGCTATTTGTATCACCTTATCCGGGTTAAGGACTCTAATGCCGAGGGTATTCCTCTTCAGTCTGTCTATGTAGTAAATAAATGTCCAAAAGCCTTTCCAGATAATCTCCTAGGAATACCACCTGATAGGGAGATAGAGTTTTGTATTGATGTATTGCCAGATACCCGCCCCATCTCTATTCCTCTATATAGAATGGCTCCTGCAGAACTAAAAGAGTTGAAGGAACAGCTAGCAGATCTTCTAGATAAAGGTTTTATGCGCCTTAATATGTCACCTTGGGGTGCGCCTGTACTCTTCGTGTAAAAGAAAAACGGTTCCCTTCGTATATGCATAGACTACCGTCAGCTAAATAAGGTCACGATTAAGAATAAGTATCCTCTTCCTAGGATTAATGATCTTTTTGACAAACTTTAGGGTGCTAGATATTTTTCAAACATAGACCTTCGTTCGGGATACCATCAGTTGAAGGTTACAGAGTCAGATATTCCCAAAATAGCTTTCCAAACCAGATACAGTCATTTTGAATTCTTAGTCATGTTCTTCTGATTGACTAATACCCCTGTAGCTTTCATAGACATAATGAATAGGGTTTTTCATCAGTTCCTGGATCTGTTTGTGATAGTATTCATTGATGACATCTTGGTATATTCCAAAAATAAGGAGGATCATGCCACTCACCTCCGAATTATTCTTCAGACTCTTAAAGATCATAGCTTGTATGCAAAATTCTCCAAGTGTGAATTCTGGGTTAATGCCATTGCGTTCTTGGGACATATTGTGTCTAGTGACGGTATTAGAGTGGATCCCCAAAAAGTTAAAGCAGTAAGAAAATGGCCCAGACCCGCGACTCCAACCGACATTTGAAGCTTCTTGGGTCTGGCGGGTTATTACAGAAGGTTCGTAGAGAGTTTTTCCTCCATAGCTGCTCCGCTCACTAAATTAACTCAGAAAAAGGTAAAGTTTGTGTGGTCTGACTTATGTGAAAATAGTTTTGATGTGTTGGAGGACAAGTTGACTACTGCTCCTGTTTTGACTCTTCTCGAGGGGGTAGATGGTTTTATGGTATATTGTGATGCGTCCCGTGTGGGACTTGGTTGTGTTCTGATACATCATGGTAAGGTAGTAACTTATGCGTCTAGGCTGTTAAAGGTGCATGAATGAAATTACCCTACTCATGACTTGGAGTTAGCAGCCGTGGTGTTTGTACATAGAATCTGGAGGCATTATCTCTATGGAGTGCATGTTGATATTTATACTATCCACAAAAGTTTGCAGTATGTTTTCTCGCAAAAAGAATTGAACCTCAGGCAGAGGCATTAGATGGATCTTTCGAAAGACTATTATATGAGCCTGCATTACCATCCAGGCAAGGCAAACGTTATAGCCGACGCTTTCAGCAGGTTGTCTATGGATAACCTTTCTCATGTTGAAGAGGGGAGGAGAGAGATGGTGAGGGACATTCACCGCCTTGCAAATCTTGGAGTACGACTCTTAGATTCCGAAGATGGAGGGGTGTTGTTCATGAGATAGCTTAATCATCCCTTTGTGCCGAAGTTAAAGAAAAATAGGCCGAAGATCCTATCTTGATGCAGATTAAGAGAGATGTGGGTCAACAGAAAGTAATGTCGTTTGAGATTGGTGGCCATGGTATTCTGAGATATCAGGGTAGATTGTGTGTGATTGATGTAGATAGGTTGCGGGAAAGAATTCTTAGCAAGGCTCACACGTCGAGGTATGTTATTCACCCAGGCTCTAAAAAATTTATCATGATTTGAAAACCATTTATTGGTGGAATAATATAAAGCGTGATGTGGCTAAGTATGTTGCCAAGTCTTTGAACTGTCAGTAAGTCAAGGTAGAATACATGAGGCCAGGTGGTACCTCTCAAGAGATAGCATTGCCTTTATGGAAATAGGAGATGATCAATATGGACTTCATTACAGGACTTTCGAAGTCCCAAAACCAGTATGACTCTATATGGGTAATTGTAGACAGGCTGACCAAGTCAGCGCACTTTCTGCCTGTTAGGACTAACTATTCGGGAGAGGATTATGCTAAGCTATTCATCACAGAAATAGTTCGTTTGCATAGGGCACCTGTGTCTATCATATCCGATCGAGATACACAGTTTTCTTTTTAATTTTGGAAATCTTTTTAGAAAGGCTTAGGTACCCAAGTGAACCTAAGTACAGCATTCCACCCTCCGACTGATGGGCAAGCTGAGCATACCATTTAGACCCTTGAGGATATGTTAAGGGCCTATGTGATTGATTTTAAAGGTAGTTGGGTGGAGAACTTGCCATTGATAGTGTTCGCGTTAATAACAGTTTCCATTCTAGTATTAAGACGGTTCCATTTAAGTCATTATATGGGAGAAGATGTAGGTCACAAATTAGGTGGTATGAAGTAGGTGAGATGCAGATATTTGGGCATGATCTTGTTCACCAGGTGATTAAAGATGTGAAACTTATTTGAGAACGACTTAAAATAACTTAGGGTCATCAGAAATCCTACGTCGATGTTAGGAGGAGAGAGTTAGAGTTTGAGGTTGGAGATTGGGTATTTCTTAAGGTTTCTCTCATGAAGGGAGTCATGTGATTTGGGAAGAAGGGTAAGATGAGTCCTCGCTATATAGGACCATAATAGATTGTGAGAAGAATAGGTGGAGTTGTGTATGAATTAGAGTTGCTTGCAAGTTTGGGTTCTGTCCATCCGGTATTTCATATATCCATTCTGAAGAAGTGCATTGGAGATCATTCGTTAGTAGTACCCATCGAAGAAATCAAGGTAACAGAATCTTTGTCCTACGAAGAAGAGTTTGTAGCAATTTTGGATCACCAAGTTAGAAATTTGAGAAGCAAAAAGATTGTTTCGATTAAAGTATTATGGAGAAATCAGAAAGTCAAAGAAGAAAATTGGGAATCAGAAGATGATATGAGAGGTAGATACCCAAATTTATTTGATCCGGTGAATGAAGTGATGGAAGGTATAATTTTTGTCCTTTTCTTTCCATGCCTTTGTTTGCTTGAAATCGTGCTTGTCTATTTTCCGCATCATTATTCGGGGACGAATGATCCCAAGGGGGGGATATTGTAACACCCCGACGTCTTCTTAGCTAAATTCCATCCATGGAAAGTCTAAGCATTAGCTCTAGAATGATCTAAATTAATTTTCATGTGAAATTTCCTACATTTCAACCTTTAATTACGTAGATGACTGAATTATCTTTCGAATGATATAAGATTCGTCCAAAATGAACCCTCGGTGAAGAAGTTATGAATAATATATAGTTCCAGTCGTAAGCATCATCATTTTGGTGTCAAGCGCGTCGCGGAGAGGGTCAAATTGTCAAATGTCAAATTCCAGTGGGGTTTTGCGATGGTGGCACAACACGAAGGCATCCAATTTCCCACTCGTCAAATTCCAGTGGACTACCACGATTGTGGCGCATCGCGGTGGCACCCGAAATTGGGGTTTTTAGTTCAAATTTTCAATTTTTTTTAGGAGTCACTAAGGGTAATTTTGACTTTTTCCTAACCTTTAAAACTGTCCAAACAAAGGATTTAGGGTATGTTTGAGTAACTTAACCCTATTTTCATCAAAATCATCAAGAATCCTCTCTAGGGTTTCAAAATAAGAACCCAAGTAGTTTAAGATTCAACCGTAGGTTTCGAAGTTGATCGCATATTTGGAATCCCCAGGTCATAGGCTTCAATAAGCACCTATTTTCTTCGTAATTCGGGGTACGTGAGGTTTTTCCTAAAATCTCATGGGCTTAGAAATCATGTTTGAAGAATGGGGTTTTGAAGTTTATGAATATAATCATGTTTTAGAAGTTTTGACGATATTGTTTTGGTCTTTAGGCCTTCCCCCAAATTGATTTGAAATTATGTATATATATACGTATGTGTTCAAGAATGGTTATTCAATTGAGAACATGAATTATAATGAATCCCTCTCTTGTTATGAGTTTTCTCATCTTCGTATGATATGAATTGTTTTAAATGCGTTTTGAAGAGCATGATATGAAATACTTTGGCTTTTGCTATGTTTTGAATATGATTTTTGAATACGAAAGAAAGGGTTGTGAATGTTGAATATACATATAATGAAAGAGTGCATGGTTTTACCAAAAGCACGTGACCACCACATGTTTGATGAGAGTTTTTGATTGATTTCGACTTGAGTTTTCGGAACATGAAATCTTTTATGCAAATTACATGTTTTGGGTGGTCTGAAACTATATTTTTATGAAAGATCATGCTTATTGCATTATGGCTCAGAAATAGAACTTGCAAGTCTTAGTGTGACGACACCAACTCAGAAAATGCCATGATAAATTTAGAATAGAATAGAATGCATGTTTGGAATCAGATTTACAGATTTTGTGATTAGAATGTTGCATGATTAGAAATGTTTAAAAATTGGGAAGAAATAGATGTTAGGTGGTTCCCCGAAGAAGGAATGAGTCCAGATACTCATTGCTCGAAATCGTGATTTGCCGATCCAGGTATATCTTATATTACGCTGGCCTAGTGTCGTGTGGCGTATTAGAATCAGAAACTCCAACCCTTGTGGCACACTCGGGTTGGAGGCTTCCCCTCCGAGTTAATGGCGGATTCCATATAGCCCGTGGAATATCAGAAAATGTAGGGGAGTGCCACCTAACTCAGAAGTAATACAAAGATCAAAAACTGTTTTGACAAGAATGATTTATGATTACTCGAATGATGCCCATGTGTTTCTAGAAATGCATTACGTTTGATGAAGAATTACTCTCATCTATTTTATATATATATGTTCAAGTACTCTATTTTGGATTGCTTCGCGTGCCAATACTTTTGTGCTAACCCCCCCTTTCACCAGGTTCTGAGGCACAGACTAAGGGTTCAGATAAGCAGTAGATATTTCAGATCACAGATCAGATTGTGCAGTGGTAAGCCTTCTATGATCCAGAAGGCCTGGTTATTTCAGATAATTATCGTTAGTTCTATTTTGGTCTACTGGGGGCCTTGTCCCAGTTTTCAGACAGTTTGTTTAGTCCATAGTAGAGATTTCACAGACTGAGTCAGACATCATTATTCAGATATATCTTGGATTTCAGTTTTCAGTGTTATGATCACATTCAGGTTGACCATGTTTCTGTAGTATTGTGAATCTTCCGTATTTATTTTATCATATGAATTATGTGCATGATTACCATATAGATAGGGGTGTTTTGGGCCTTCATGGTTCGGAATAGTCGTCATGGCCAGGGCCCCGGTTCGGGTCATGACATAACTGTAATCTTTAAGTGCGAATAATGAAAATTTAGTTTATGACTATTTTCTTCTTCACCTTGATTGGAAGCTATCAAGCTGCAATTCTTCCATTTCACATGGTATCAGAGCCACGAGCTCAATACTAAGTGTGTTTTCGATCATATTTCACCATGTTCTCTGCGCAACTTGAGATCTCTGTCTCAGTGTATTTTCGATCTCTGTTTTTTAAGTTTCTTCTTATTCTTCACCATTTAGATCTACCTTCCAGTTACATCCTATCAATCATGGCACCTAAAATAGATCATAGCGATCCACTTTTCATTGATGCTTATGATAGTTCTAGTGCCGTATTTGTTCTAATCAAGTTAACTGGTTTAGAAAATTATAGTTTATGGAGTCGATCGATGTGTATTGCTCTCTTAGGGAAGAGAAAGTTTGGATTTGTCACTGGAACCTGTAGAAAGGAGTTGTCTAGTGTGGAGCAACATGAGCAGTGGAAAACATGTAATGCAATTGTGCTTTCCTGGATCATGAACATTGTGAGTGAAAGTTTGTTATCTGGAATTGTTTATGCCACAAATTCTTGTGCAGTTTGGGAAGATTTGAAGGAAAGGTATGACAATGTGAATCGTATGCGTATATTCCAATTGCATCGTGAAATTAATATGCACTCTCAAGGTACAGATTCAATCTCAGCTTATTTTACCGAATTGAAAAGTTTATGGAGTGAGTACGATGTACTAGTGCCAAATCCTAGTTGTGATTGCCCTAAGTCTAGAGAGTACTCAAATCATATATGTCAACTTAGACTCTTACAGTTTTTAAGTAGCCTAAATATGTCCTATGATCAAGCTAGAAGACAGATACTGCTCAAAGGAGTGACTCCTACTCTTAATCAAGCTTATGCCATGCTTATAGAGGATGAAGTCCAATATTCAGCTTGTATGATGACTGTGAATGACAAATCAGAACCACTTGCTATGCAAATGAATTGAAATTATGGTTTTGGACAAAACAACACTAACTATAAAGGTAGAAAATGTGATTACTGCCATCTCTTAGGTCATACCAAGGCAACTTGTTACAAGTTGGTAGGGTATCCAAATGACTGGAATAACAAGAAGAAACAAGGATACAACTCTAACTTCAGGTCACAGAACACTGGCAGTAACAATGGTGGCAACAATTTTGTCAAAACTGGTAATAGATTTTCTCAGGCTCCAACTATGGTAGCTGGTCAGGTTGATGCTGCTAGTTCTAGTCATGAAGGGACTCGTACACCATTGGCCAAGCTTCACACATTCACTGAGGAGGAGTACACTCAGATTATGACCATGTTGAGCAAAGATACCAAAGATATGAAATAAATAAATATGACAGGTATTACTACTTGTTTCTTGTCCAAAGTCTGTCCTGACAGTTGGATTGTAGACTCAGGTGCTACACATCATGTGTATGCACATAGACACTTTTTCAAAAGTAATACGAGATTAGACACTAAACATTTGTACTAGTTGCACCTCCCAAAAAGTGATGAAGTGATAATCTCATGCACTGGAGAATCCTACATTTTTGTAGATGATGCGATCGAAGATGTCCTACTTGTTCCAGACTTCAAACTCGATTTGTTGTCTATTGGTAAGATAACCAAGGAGATTTCATACCTTTTATCCTTTTATCCTAATTTTTGTATCTTTCAGAACCTCTTCAATGGTAAGGTGAAGGGGATTGGTAGACAAGGGGGTGGACTGTATGTTCTTAAAGGTGGTTGGATAGGAAATACTAATCATTTAGGATCAAAAACTAGCAAATTCATTGCAGAAGTCTCAACTTCTAGTTACAGTTTATGGCACCAAAGATTTGGACACCCTGCTTCTCAGGTTCTCAAATGTTTAGACAATCCTGAAGAATCCTAGTGATATAAATATGTTGAATAAATGTACTGTGATTCCACTAGCTAAACAGACAAGATTGTCATTTCCTACAAGTACTACTAGATGTTCCACTTGTTTTGAACTTGTACACATGGATTTATGGGGTCCATGATGTTGGCTGTATTTATGCAAAGGCCCTTACTAGGATGATTCCTGGCCTGCTCGAGGTAGCTCGATCAATTTTTGACCCAAAATACGATCGTTCCTCATGCCCACCCCAGAAATCTTGGGCTCTATCCCACTAATTTGGGCCGAAAATGGACCGTTCGCTCTGTTTCACCCGTTTGACCATCCAAACTACCTCGCCTATCCCAAAGGCACTTACTATTCCACTCCTTAACCTACTCGGGGTAGCTCGATCATTTTTCTACCCAAAACACGCCTGGCCTTCGGGCCTACCCTGAAAACCATGGGCTATATCCTACTAATTTGGCTCGAAAATGACCCATTCATGTCGGTTTACCCATTTAACTACCCAAATGGCCCATCCCTACCGTAAAGGCCCACAATAGATCGCTCCCAAGTCTGCCTAGGCAGCTTTGTTAATTTTAGGCCCAAAAAAGCCTGGCCCCCAGGCCCAACTGGGAAACCATAGGCTATAGCCCACCGAGTTGGCCTGAAAACTGCTCGTCGAGCTGTTTAGCCTGTTTGACCACCCAAACTGCCCTACCCACCCTGAAGGCCCATACTAGGTCACTTCCCAGCCTGCCTAGGGAAGCTCGATCAATTTTTAGCCCAAAACACATCCGGCCCCTAGCCTGCCCCAGAAATTTGGGCTATAGCGCACCCATTTGGCCCAAAATAGGCTGTTCACCTTATTTCACCTGTTTGACCACCAAAATTACATCACTATCCCCAAAGGCCCACATTAAGCCACTTCCCAGCATGCCTGGGGTAGCCCGGTTGATTTTTGACCCAAAACACGCCCAGCCCTGGGCCCACCCTAAACATCATGGGCTATAGCCCACCAATTTGGCCCGAAAATGGCTCGTTCGTGCTGTTTCTCCTGTTTAACTGCCCAAACTCCCCCGCCCACCCCAAATTCCCATATTAGGCCACTCCCCAGCCTACCTGGGAAGCCTAGTCTCTTTTTAGCCTAAAACACGCCCGATCCTCGAGCCAATCCCAGAAATCATAGGCTATAGCCCATCGATTAGGCCAGAAAATAACCCATTCGTGCCGTTTTGCCTGTTTGACCACCCAAACCACCCTGGCCAACCTAAAGGCCCATACTAGGATACTTCCAAACCTACCTGGGGTAGCCCGGTCGATTTTTGGCCCAAAAAATGCCAGGCCCCCAGGCCTACCCTAGAAACCACAGGCTATAGCCCATCATTTTGGCCCAAAAATGGACCGTTCGTGTCGTTTCCCTATTTGTGTACACAAACTATACGGCCAACCTCAAAAGCCTATACTAGGTAACTCCCTAGCCTACCTGGGGTATCCTGGTCAATTTTTGGCCCAAAACACGCCCGGCCCCAAGGCCCACACCAGAAACTGTGGGTTATAGCCCATCAATTTTACTTGAAAATGGTCTGTTTGCACTTTTTCTCCCGTTTGACAACTCAAACCGTCATGCCCACCCCAAAGGCCCATACTAGGCTGCTCCATAGAGTTCTTGGGGTAGCTCATTCAATTTTTGGCCCAAAACATGCCTGGCTTCCCAGCCCACCTGGAAACCGTGGGCTATAGCCAACCGATTTAGACCGAAAATGATCCGTTTGCATCTTTTCACTCGTTTGACCACCCAAACAACCCTGTCCACCCCAAAGGCCCATACTAGGCTGCTCTCAAGCCTGCCTGAGGCAGTCTGTTCAATTTTTGAGCTAAAACACGTGCGGCCCCTGAGGCTACTCGAGAAATCATAGCCTATAAGCTACCGATTTGTGCTATTTCATTTGTTTGACCACCCTAACTGCCCCTCCCACCCTAAAGGTTCAAACTAGGCCGCTCTCCAGCCTTCCTAGGGAAGCCCAGTCGATTTTTAGCCAAAAACACACCCAGCCCCCAGTCCCACCCCAGAAACCATGGGCTATAGCCTAGCGATTTGGCTCGAAAATGGCCCGTTCGCACTGTTTTGCTTGTTTGACCGCCTAAACTTCCCTGACCAGCCCAAAGGCCCATACTAGGACACTCCCAAGTCTACCTGGGGTAGCCCAATTGCTTTTCATCCCAAAACATGCCCGATCCCCGAGTCCACCCCCAAAACCGCGGGTTATAGCCCACCAATTTAGCTTGAAAATTATTCGTTTGTGCCGTTTTGCCCGTTTAACCACCCAAACTGCCCCAGCCACCCAGTGGACTAAAATAGGTCACTATCTAGCTTGCTTGGTGTAGCCCAGTCAATTTTGGCCCAAAACAAGCTAGGCCTCCAGACCCACCCCAAAAAATGTGGGCTATAGACAACTGATGTAGCCCAAAAATGGCCCGTTTGCACTGTTTCACCCATTTGACCAACCAAACTGCCCCACCAACCTCAAATTCCTACACTAGGCTGCTCCCTATCCTTCCTGGGGTAGCCCAGTTGATTTTTAGCACATAACATGGCCGGGCCCAGGACCCGCCCTAGAAACCGAGGGCTATAGCCCGCCGATTTGGCTCAAAAATGGCCCGTTTGCACTGGTTTGCCCGATTGCCCACCCAAACCACCCCGCCCACCCTAATGGACTACACTAGGTTACTCCTCAGACTGCTTGGGGCAGCCCGGTCAATTTTTGGCCCAAAACACACATGGCCCCGGAGCCCATCGGAAATCGTGGGCTATAGCCTATCGATTTTGATCGAAAACAACCCGTTCATGCTGTTTTCACCCATTTTACCAGCCAAACCACCCCGCACACCCCAAAGAACCACACTAAGCTGCTCTCCAGCCCACCTGGGGCAACCCGATAAATTTTTGTCCCAAAACGCATTCAGCCCTGAGCCTACCCCCAAAACCGTGGGCTATAGCCCACCGATTTAGCCCAAACACAATGTGTAGGGTTGGACATATTTTGGTATAAAGGAAAAAAATTGAAATTTAATTTTGGTTTCAATTTTTTGGTTTTTCGGATTGATTTCGGTTTGTAATTTTTAAAATTTGATTTTTTGGTTCGGTTATTGGTTTTTGGTTTTTCAAACAAAAAAAAAATTGGTTAAATCGAAAAACCAAAATTTTATACATAAATGAATAATATATAATTTATTATTATATTTTATATATATTATATATACACAGTAACAACAAATTCACAATTAATACTTAACGTTAACAGTAGTTAGTACATACGCCGCAACCCACAGCCAACCCTAAATCCTTATTTTGGTGTTTATTTATATAGTTATTTATATTTAGGAATGAAATTGGATTTGAAAAAATTATTTTTTTAAAAAAATCATCAATTTTAAATGTCCAGACATGACAAAAAAGCGGTTACTACTTTAATTTTTAAAACCAAAATAAAAATTCAAAATAACCAAACCGAATTTATTTTGGTTTGGATACGGTTTTCGTTTTTGTCAATCTAAAAATCTAAAAACCAAACCGATATTAAACTATCAGACCGAACAAACCGAATGCCCACCCTAACAATGTATTTCTGCCATTTCGCCTGTTTGACCACCCAAACTGCCCTGCCCACCCTAAAGGCCCACACTAGGCCGATCCCCAGCCTTTATGGGATAGGTCGGTTGAATATTTGCCCAAAACACTCCCGTCCCCCATGCCTATCCCAAAAACCGTGGGCTATAGCCCACCGATTTGGCCCGAAAATTGCCTATTCATATCGTTTCGCGCATTTGACCACTCAAACCTCCCCTCCCACACTAGAGACCTATACTAGGCCACTCTCCAGCTTTCTTGGGGTAGCCCAATCAATTTTTTTCCTAAACACGCTTGGACCCCGGGCCCACCCCATAAACCGTGGTCTATAGTATACCTATTCGTCCCTAAAATGGCTTGTTCACGTCATTTCGACCGTTTGACCACCCAAACTGCCTCGCCCATCCAAAGGCCCATACTAGGCCGCTCCCTAGCCTTTCCGGGGAAACCCAGTTGATTTTTGACCCAAAACACACTCGACCCTAGGCCCGCCCCAAAAATCCTGGGCTATAGCCTATCGATTTGACCCAAAAATGGCTAGTTCATGCTGTTTTACTCGTTTGACCACACAAACTGCCCCAGCCTACTCAAGGTAGCCCGATCAATTTTCAACATAAAACACACTCGGCCCCCAGGCCCAACCCAAAAATCGTGGGCTATAGCCTACCGATTTAGCCTAAAAATGGTCCATTCGTGCCATTTCGCCCATTTGACCACCCAAACCACCCTGCCAACCCCAAAGTGCCATACTTGGCCGCTCTTCAGCTAGCCTAGGAATCCAGATTGATTTTATGCCTAAAACACATGTGTCCCCTAGGCTCACCCAAAAACTGTGAGCTATAGCCCACTGATTTAGCCCAAAAATGTCTCGTTCATACCGTTTAACCACCCAAACTTCCCCGCCAACCCCAAAGGGTCATAATAAGACACTCTCCAGCCTGCTCAAGGTAGCTCGGTCAAGTTTTAGCCCAAAACACGCCTGACCCTCGGGCTCACCCTGGAAATCATGGGCTATATTACACTGATTTGGCCTGAAAATAGTCTGTTTGCACGTTTTCGCTTATTTTACCACTAAAACCGCCCTTCCCATCCCAACGGATCATACTAGGCAGCTTTCTAACCTTCCTAGGATAGCTCAATCAATTTTTAGCCCAAAACACGGTGGCGCCAAGCCCACCCCGAATGAATTAGGCAAAAAAAAAGCCCGTTCGCACCATTTTACCCGCTTGACAACCCAAACTGTCCTGCCCACCCCAAAGGCCCATACTAGGCCACTCGCCAACCTGCCTGGGGCAGCTCGATCGATTTTGATCCAAAACATGCCCAGCATCCTGGCCCATCCCGAAAATCATTGGTTAAAGCCCATCAGAAAATGGCCTATTTTACCACCAAACTGCCACACCCACCCCAAAAGCCTACACTAGGCTACTCTATAACCTGCCTGGGGTATCCCAATCAATTTTTGGCCCAAAAACATGCCTGGTCCCAGGGCCCACCCAAGAAACCATGGGCTGTACACTACACAGATTTTGACTAAAAATGACCCTTTCGTGTCGTTTCGCCTGTTTGACCACCCAAACCGCCTCGCCCATCTCAAAGTCCTAGACTAGGCTGCTCCTTATCCAACCTGGGCAAATCGGTCAATATTCATCCAAAAACACACCTGGCCCCTGGGCCCACCCTGGAAACCATGGGCTATAGCCCACCAATTTAGCCTGAAAATGGCCCGTTCATGCTGTTTTGCCCGTTTGACCACACAAACCGCCTCGCCCATACCGAAGGACAAAAATAGGCTGGTGCCTAGCCTGATCGGTTAATTTTAGGCTCAAAACATGATAGAACCCAGGCCCACCCCAAAAACCATGGGCTATAGCCCACCGATTTAGCCCGAAAATGGCTCATTCACGCCGTTTTGCATGTTTGACCACCTAAACCGCCTCGCCCAGCCCAAAGGCCCACACTACGCTACTTTCCATCCTTCCACAAGAATATTAGTAGTTTTTCATCCCAAAACATGCCATGACCCCTGGCCCACCTTGGAAATTGTGGGCTATAGCCAACTAATTTGGCCCGAAAATGGCCCGTTCACGTTGTTTTGCCCATTTGACCACATAAATTGCCCCGCCCACCCCAAAATCCAATACTGGACTACTCCACAGCTTTCCTAGGGACTCTCAATCATTTTTTGGCCCAAAACACTCCCGACCCCAGACCTACCCAAAAAACAGTGGGCTATAGCCCACCGATTTAACCTGAAAATGGATCGTTCTCGCCGTTTCGCCCGTTTGACCACCCAAACTACCCCGTCCACCCAAAGGCCCACACTAGTCAACTCCCTAGTCTTCTTGGTGCAACTCGTTCATTTTTAGGCAAAAACACACTGGTCACTGGGCCCATCCCAAAAATCGTGGGCTATATCCTACCGATTTAGCCTGAAAATGGCCAGTTCGTGCTGTTTCACCTGGTTGACCTCCAAAACTACCCTACCTACCCCAAAATCCCATAATAGGACACTCCCTAGTCTGCCTGGGACCAATCAATTTTTGGCGCAAAACACGCTAGGGCTCATCCCAGAAATCATGGCTTATATCCCACTAATTTGGCTAAAAAATGGCCTATTCGAGCCATTTCGACCATTTGACCACCCAAACCACACCGCCCACCCCAAAGTCCCATACTAGACCACTCCCTAGCTTATCTGGGGTATCTTGGCCGATTTTTAGCTAAAAAATGCCTGCCCTCTGAGCCCGCCCTGAAAACTGCAGGCTACAGCTTACTGATTTATCCCTAAATGGCCCGTTTGCGCTATTTCGACTGTTTGACTATGAAAACCATCCCACCCTATCCAAAGGCGTATACTAGGCCTCTCTTCAGCCTTCCTGGGCCAGCCTAGTTAATTTTTGGCCTTAAACACACCCTGCCCCTGGCCCAGCCCAAAAACCGTTACCTATCGCTTATTGATTTGGCTTGAAAATGGACTGTTTGTTCCGTATCACCCGTTTAACCATCCAAACCACTCTGCCCACCCCAAAGACACATACTAGTTCGCTTCCCAGCCTACCTGGGGCTGGTCGGTTAAATTTTGGCCAAAGTAACGCTCGGCCGCTTAGCCTACCACAAAAACCATGGGCTACAGCCCACTGAGTTTGCCCAAAAATAGCCCATTTGCGCCGTTTCATTTGTTTAACCACCCAAACCGCCCCACCCACCCCAAAGGCCCATAATAGGCCAGTCCCCACCCTACCTGGGGTAGCCTAATCAATTTTTGGCTTAAAGCACACCTGACCCCAGGCCCACCCCAAAAATCGTGGGCTATAACCCATTGATTTGGCCTAAAAATAGCCCGTTCACACCATTTTTGCTGTTTGACCTCCCAAACTTCCCTGCCCATCCAAAAGGCCCACACTAGGGCGCTCCCTAGCCATCCTGGGAAGCCTAATCATTTTTCAGCCCAAAATATGCCCCGTCCTCGAGCCCCCCCAAATCGGGGGCTATAGACCACCAATTTGGCTCGAAAATAGCCTATTCACCTCGTTTTGCCCGTTTGACCACCCAAACTGTCCCAGCCACCCCAATGGCCCAAAATAGGCTATTCCTCGGCCTTTCTGGTGCAGCCTGGTCAATTTTTGGCCCAAAACATGTTAGGCCCCAGGCCTACCTCAGAAATCGTGGGCTATAGCCCACCGATTTGGCCCAAAATGGCCTGTTCATGCTGTTTCACCCGTTTGACAACCCAAACCACCCCGCCAACCCAAAAGGTCTACACTAAGCCAATCTCTAGCCTGCCTGGGGTAGTTTGGTCAATTTTTAGCCAAAAACACATCCGTCCCTAGTGCCCACCCTAGAAACTGAGGGCTATAGCCCATTAATTTAGCTCAAAATAGTTTGTTCGCACTGTTTCGCCTGTTTGACCAGCCTAACTGCTTCTCCCACCCTAAATGCCATATTTGACTACTCCCCAGGCTACCTGGGGTGGCCCAGTCAATTTTTGTCCAACAACACGCCTAGCCCCCGAGCCCACCTAGAAACTGTAGGCTATAGCCTACCGATTTGGCCCAAAAATGACCCGTTCATGCTGTTCATACGTTTGACGAACCAACCCATCCCACACACCCCAAAGGCCCATACTAGGCCACACCTAGTCTTCCTGGGGAAGTTTGATTGATTTTTGTCACAAAACACTCTCGGACCTTGAGCCCACCGTAGACACCATAGGCTATGGCGCACCGATTTAGCCCTAAAACATCGCATTCGCACCATTTTGCCCGTTTAACCACCCAAACCACCCTGTATACCTTAAAGGCCTACACTTCACCGCTCTCCAGCTTATCTGAGATAGCCTAGTCAAATTTTGGACCAAAACACACTCGATCCCCGAGCCTAGCCTAAAAATCATGGGCTATAGCCCATCGATTTGGCTCAAAATGGATCGTTCTTGTTGTTTCACCCATTTGACCACCCAAACCACCCCGCCCATACCAAAGGCCTATATTAAGCCGCTCCCCAGCTTGCCTAGGGTAGCCAGGCCTATATTAAGCCGCTCCCCGACCCCAGGCCCACCCAAGAAACCTTGGGCTATAGTCAACCTATTCGCCCCTAAAATGGCTTGTTCACACAATTTCGCCCATTCGACTACCCAAACTGGCTTACCCACCTCCAAAGGCCCATACTAGGTCACTCCTTAATGTGCCTGGGATAGCCCAATCGATTTTTAACCTAAAATACTCTCGGCCCCCAGTCCCACCCCAAAAATCGTAGGCTATAGCCTATTGATTTGACCTGAAAATGGCCAGTTCATGACGTTTCGCCCGTTTGACCATACAAACTACCCTGCCCACCCCAAAGGCCCATACTAGGCCACTCCTCAAGCTTCTAGAGGTAGCCCAATCTATTTTCAACCCAAAACACGCCACCCCGTGGCCCATCCCAGAAATTGTGGGCTATAGCCCATTGATTTAGCCTAAAAATGGCCCATTCGCGTTATTTTGCTCGTTTGACCACCCAAATTGCCACGCCAACCCCAAAGGGCCACACTAGGCCGCTCCCCAACTAGCCATGGGAAGCCTGATCGATTTTAAGCCTAAAACACACCCGTCCCCAGGGCCCACCTAGAAATCAAAGGCTATAGACCACTAATTTATCCCAAAATTAGCCCATTCACGTCGTTTGACCACCCAAACTGCCCCGCTAACCCCAAAGGGCTAGATTAGGCCACTCCCCAACTTTTCTGGGAAAGCCCAATCGATTTTAAGATGCAACACGCCCGACCCCAATCCCAACACAAAAATTGCGGGCTATAGCCCACCGATTTTTCCCAAAAATAGCCCGTTCATGACGTTTCACAAGTTTGACCACCCATACTGCCACGCCCATATCAAAGGCCCACACTATACCACTCCCCAGCCTGCATGGGGCATCCCAGTTGATTTTTGGCCCAAACACACCCATCCCCCAAGCCCATCCGAGAAACCGTGGCTATAGCCTACTGATTTGGGCAAAAAATAGCCCGTTCAGGACGTTTCACCCGTTTGACAACCAAAACCACCCCGCCAAATAAAAATTTCCACACTAGGATGCTCCCCAGCCTATCTAGGTCAATTTAGTCAATTTTTGTCCCAAAACATGCCCGAAACTCGATCTCACCTCGAAAACCATGAGTTACAACCCACCTAATCGGCCTGAAATGGCCCGTTCGCGCTATTTCATCTGTTTGACCATCTAAACCGCCTCGCCCACCCCAAAGGGACACACTATGCCGCTCCCCATCCTGCCTGAGGAAACCTGGTTGATTTTTGGCCCAAAACACATTCAGCCCCTGGGCCTACCCCGAAACCCATGGGCTATAGCCTACCTATTTAACCCGAAATGGACCGTTCCTGCTGGTTTACCCATTTGACTACCCATATCGCTTCATCTACTCCGAAGTACCATAGTATACCGCTCCCAAGCTCGTGCAGGAAACACCAGTCAATTTTTGATCTAAAACACACCTGACACTCAGGCCCACCCAAAAAAGTAGTGGGTTATAGACCACCGATTTATCCCAAAAATGGTCCGTTCATGTCGTTTCGCCCGTTTGACCTCCCAAACTACCTCGCCCATCCCAAAGGCTCACACTAGGTCGCTCTCAAGCCTACTTCGGGCAGCCCGATTGATTTTTTAACCGAAACACGTCGGCCGCCAGGCCTATCCCAAAAATCGTGAACTGTATCTCATTGATTTGGCCCAAAAATGATCCATTCATGCTGTTTCACCTGTTAAACCACCCAAATGACCCCGCCCACCCCAAAGACCCATACTAGGCTACTCTTCAGGCTGCCTGGGGTAGCCCAATTAATTTTTGGACTACTGGACCTAAATTCCACCCCAGAAACCGAGGGTTATAGCCCACCGATCTAGCCAAAAAATGGCCCATTCGCATTATTTCACTCGTTTGACCATGCAAACTGCCCGCCCATCCTAAAGGCCTATACTAAGCCTCTCCCCAACCTGCCTAGGCCAGCCCAATTGATTTTTGACCTAAAAAATGCCATGCCCTTTGGCCCAACCAGGATACCATGGGCTATAGCCCACCGATTTGGCCTAAAAATAGCAAGTTTGGGCTATCTCGTACGTTTGACCACCCAAACTGCCCCGCCCAGCCTAATGGCCCACACTAGGCCGCTCCCCAACCTTCTTTTGATAGGTTGATCAATTTTTAGCCCAAAACACATCCGACCCCCGAGACTACCCCAGAAACCGTGGGCTACAGATTTTTAGTTTGGCCTAAAAATGGCCCATTTGTTCCGTTTCGCTCGTTTGACAACCCAAACCACTCCGACCACCCCAAAGGACTAGACAAGACTGGTCCCCATCCTTCCTTGGCAGCCTGGTTGATTTTCGGCCCAAAACACTCCTGATTCTCTATCCCACCCCCAAAACCGTAGGTACAACTCATTAATTTCACTCGAAAATTGGCTGTTCGGGCAGTTTATGCCGTTTTACTACCCAAACTGCCTCGCCTACCCTAAAGACCCATACTTGGCCGCTAACCAACCTACCTGGGGTAATTGGTTTTCAACCCAAAACACGCCCGGCGCCTCGGTCCACCCCAAAAACCTTAGGCTAAACCCATCGACTTAACCCAAAAATGTCACGTTTGCGCCGTTTTACTCGTTTGACCAGTCAAACCACCACGCATCCCCCTAAAGGCTCACACTAAACTACCCCACAACCTACCTGGGGAAGCCCAATTAATTTTCAGCCCAAAACACACCCGACCCCTGGGACTACCCCAAAAACCATAGGCTACAGTCCACATACTTAGCCTAAAAATATCCCGTTCGCGTCGTTTGCCCGTTTGACCACCCAAACTGCCTCGCCATCCCAAAGGCCCACACTAAACTTCTATCCATCCTGCCTAGGGTAGCTCAATCAATTTTTATCCCAAAACACACCCGGCCCCCTAACCACCCTAGAAACTGTGGGCTATAACCCAATAATTTGGCCCGAAAATGGCCCATTCGCACCGTCTTACCCGTTTGACCACCCAAACTGCCCCACCTACCCCAAAATCCAATACTAGGACACTTCAAAGCCTGTCTGGGGATGCTCGGTCGATTTTAAGACCAAAAAACACCCGACCCCAGGCTCACCCCAGAAACCGTGGGCTATAGCCCATAAATTAGTGTGAAAATGGCTCGTTCACGCCGTTTCACTCGTTTGATGACCTAAATCACCTTGACCACCCCGAAGGCCTAATATAGGCCTCTCCCCAGCCTTTCTTAGGCAGCCTAGTAAATTTTTAACCCAAAAAATGCTCGACCCCCAGGCCCACCCCAGAAATCGTGGGCTATAGCCCACCGATTTGGCCTCAAAATAGACCGTTTGAGCCGTCTCACCCATTTGACCATCCAAACCTCACTACCCACCTCAGGACCCATAATAGGCCACTCCCAGCCTGCCTATGGCAGGCCGATCAGTTTTTGGCCAAAAATAAGCCTGGCCCCAGGTTCCACCATGAAAATCATGGGCTTGTAGGCCACTAATTTGGCCCAAAATTAGCCTATTTATGCCATTTCACTCGTTTTACCACCCGACCCACCCACCCTTCCCAAAGGCATAACTAGGTTATTTTGTACCCTCCCTAAGGAAGCTCGATAGATTTTTGGCCCAAAACACGTCGGCCCCCTGGCCCATCCAGAAACCGTGGGCTACAACCAATTGATTTGGCTCAAAAATGGACCGTTCGTGCTATTTTTCCCATTTCACCATCCAAACTGACCCACCCAACCTAAAGGCCCACACTAGCCCATTCCCCAACCTGCCTGGGGTCAGTTCGATCAATTTTTGGCCCAAATTACGCCTGGCCCCTAGGCCCATCCTAGAAACCTTGGGCTATATCACAATGATTTGGCCTGAAAATAGTTGGTTTGTGTCATTTTTCCTGTTTTACCACCCATACCGCCTTGCCCATCCTAAAGGCCCATACTACGTTTTTCTCCAACCTTCCTGGGACAGCCCAATTGATTTTTTACCCAAAACACGATGGCCCTAGGCTTACCTAGGTCAATTTGGCCCAAAAATATCCCGTTTGCACCATTTTGCCCGCTTGACCACCCAAACCATCCCCGCCCACCCCAAAGGCCCACACTAGGAAGTAACCCAATTTGCCTGGGGTAGCTCAATCAATTTTTGACCCAAAACACACTTGCACCCCTAGCCAACGTCAAAAATCATGGGCTATAGCACATAGATTTAACACAAAAATGGCCCATTAGCATTGTTTCACTCGTTTGACCACCTAAACTGCCACGCCCTCCCTAAAGGACCATACTAGGCTACTCCATAACCTACCGAGGGTAGCCCAGTTTATTTTTTCCCAAAACCTACTTGGTCCCAGGGCCCACCCCAAAAACCGTGGGCTACAGTCCATCAATTTTGACTAAAAATGGCTCATTCGCGCCGTTTTGATTGTTTTACCACCCAAACTATCTCGTCCACCCCAAAATCTCACTCTAGGCTGCTCTATATCCTGCCTAGGGCAAATCGATCGATTTTTGACCAAAAACACGCTGGCCCCCAGGACCAACCTAGAAACTGTGGTCTATAGCCCACTAATTTGGGTCAGAAATGGCCCATTTATGTCGTTTTGCCTATTTGACCACACAAACTACCCCACCAACCGCAAAAGGACAGTACTACACTGCTCCTCAACCTACCTGGGGATGCTCGGTCAATTTTCATCCCAAAACATGCCCGAACTCAGGCCCACCCTATAAACCTTGTGCTATAGCCCACTGATTTGGCTAAAAAATGACCCGTTTGTGCCGTTTCGTCCGTTTGACCACCCAAACTTCCTCGCCCACCCCAAAGGCCAATATTTGTCTTCTCCCCATCTTTTCTATGGCTTCTCAATCATTTTTTAGCCCAAAGCATGCTCAGACTCCGGGCCCATCATGGAAACTGTGGGCTATAGCCCATTAATTTTGCCCGAAAATAGCTCGTTCACGCTGTTTTGCACGTTTGACCACACAAACTGCCCCGCCTACCCCAAAGAAAAACACTAGGCCACTTCCCAGCTTGCCTAGGGGTGCTCGATCAATTTTTGTCCCAAAGCACGCTCGACCACAGGCCCACCCCAATATCAGTGGGAAAGCCAACAATTTGGCCCAAAAATGGCCCGTTCTCCCAGTTTCTCTAGTTTAACCACCCAAACAACCTCGCCCACCCCAAAGGCCCACACTAGGCCAATCCCCACTTTGCTTGGGGCAGCCTAATCAATTTTTGACCTAAAACACGTTCCGCCCCCTGGCCCCCAGGCCTACACCAAAAATCGTGTGCTATAGCCCACCAATTTGGCCCGAAAATAGCCCATTTGTGCCGTTTCAACCGCTTGACCACCCAAACCACCCTACCCATATAAAAGGACCATACTAGACCACTCCCTAGACTACCTGGGTAGCCCGATCAATTTTTGACCCAAAACACATCTGACCCCCGAGCCTACCCCAAAAATCATGGCCTATAGCCCACCAATTTGCCCTAAAAATGGATCATTTTGGCTGTTTTGCTTGTTTGACCACCCAAACTACCATACCCATCCCAAATTACCATAATAAGCTATTCCCCAACCTGTCTGGAGAAGCACGATTGATTTTTGGTTTAAAACATACCCAGACTCCGGGTCCACTCCAAAATCGTAGGCTATAGTCCATCGATTTGGACTAAAAATAGCCCGTTCATGCTTTTTAGATTATTTGACCACCCAAATAGCCTCTCCCACCCCAAATGCCCACACCAGGTTGCTCCTTATCCTGCCTGGGGAAGCTCGATCAATTTTCAGCCCAAAACACATCCGACCCCCTGACCCACCCCAAAAACTGTGGGCTATATCCCAATAATTTTCCCCAAAAATGTCCTTTTAATGTTGTTTTCCCTATTTGACCACCCTCCCACCCTAATAGCCCACATTAGGCCACTCCTCAGCCTACCTGGGGCAGCCCAATTAATTTTTGGCTCAAACACGCTAATGTGCTAGATTTTTGTAGCATATTTAAGACTTTTTAACTTGAAATAATTGTAAGTTCTTAAGTAATTATTGGTGTTTTTGATGTTATTTCTTAATATTTTGTAGGAAAGTCAAGGATGGGAGGAAAACATAGAAAAGATGAACAAAATAAGTAAAATCTGGTACAAGTGAGCTGATATGAGTTTGACAGCATTTCTTGCAAGCAGTTAGAGATGTGGTAAGCTACCAGAAAAAGGAGTTGGAAGAACAGTGAAGAAGAGTTTCTGGATAAAGGTGACGACATTCCCAATATGTCATCACAAGTGTGGTAAGCCGTCAGAAGATGCCGTCAAGTGGGACAGAACATGGTGAAATAAGCTGAAGGTCTGACGACATTTGCTATACGCCGTCACTCCTATGGTAATCCATCGTAGGACATCGTCAGAGTAAGATAGAACAGGTTAAGAAGGCATGACTTCTGACGACATATCTGAGATGCCGTCAGAAGCCTAACGATCAACACCAATATGCTGTCACCTAAATCCAAGCCCAGCTGTGATTTTGTTATTTTATTACCTTAATTAGGCTTTAGTATAAATAGCAATTTTTAGGGTTTTTAAATTATCAAGTTTTCATTATTCAGAACAAGAACTTTAGAGAGAGAAACAAGTGCATTGTTCTCTTTCGCCAATTATTCTTAGTTTTCTTTCTTATCAACTATTCTTGGGTTTCTAACTTGGGATTTAATTGAAGAAATTGCTTATTTTTTCCATCTATACGTAAGTTGATTATTATCATCATGAATTCAACTTATGATTTCTTTCATCAAATCATGAGCGGCTAATTCCATAGCTGGGGTTATGGGATCCAAGGATTAAGGTTTGATATGATGCTAGGTTTTTAACGGATTCAAGGAGTAGTAGAAAATCTTGAAATTCCATGGTTTTAACTAAAATCTAGTGGTTGCAAACATTAGATTATACCTTAGGTTTTATTTGCTTTTAACGAAGAAATAGACTAGAGAAAGGGAATTATCAACAGGGACTTGGCAGCTACCAACCTTCTGTTTAATGGTTAATGCCATAACTGGATTAATCTACCTGAGATAACATCCGTTTGGATATAGATAAATTATCTAAGTTCGAGAGAATTAGATAATAAATTGTCTGGTGAGGTCGAGAGATAAGTCAGATAGTATCATAGTCAGGGATATTCTATTGTTCTACTCATTTCGAGGGACTCTAGCATTACCTAGTATTTGTCAATGCCCAAAACCTTTGGTGGTCATAACTCTGGTTTTCCATTTATATTGATTAAAAACATCAATACTAAAACCCTATTTTATATTTTTGTATCATTTGTTTAAATTTAAAAATGGCGTATACTAAAGCCTCAATTAGGATTTTGTTATTTTATTACCTTAATTAGGCTTTAGTATAAATACTATTTTTGAGTTTGTTTAAAAATGGCGCCGTTGTCGGGGAATAATTTGGCGTATTGAGTTGGTTTGGAATTTTACCTTACTTGCTTGAATTCGAACTTGTAAATATTTGTTTGTGATTTCCTTTGTTTCGTGTGTTAGGTAGATTTTCTTTATTTTTGCTTATTTATTACTATGGTATCATGGAATAAATGTGAGTTTGATGGTTGGAAATCTTATCTGGATGATCCATGTCTATATTGTGATGGACCCCACTTTTGGCATGACTGTAGATATGCTCCCCGGAGAGAGATGTGTGCATCATATCCATCCTACTGGGAGTATAATTTTTCTTTATGTGATGGTCAAGATGTTCATAGAAGTGATTGTTAAAATGCCCCCTCCCCCTATTGCGCTAACCCAAGTTCTAGTTCTTCTTATGAGTATGACAGGTCTTATGGTCAAGAAAAGGAAGAACGCAGTACTAAAAAGAGTGACATTGAAGCTATGCTTCAACTAATGTTGGATTATATAGATACAACGAATGATTCCATATGTGACATACGTCAAGATATTAGGGCATTTAACGAGGGAAGAGAAAGGATAGAAGAGATGGATATCGAGGTCAATCATCCAAAACACTTTTCTACATTATTTTTAGATGATATCTTGTTTGTGGAATTATTTAAAATAATGGAAGAGTGTGACGATGAAGAGCAAGATTCCTATACTGATGATGAGCTTAAAGTTGATCAACCCTTGGAGATTTCCCAACAAATCGATCCAACCATGAGGTATGATGCCAAGATTGAGGGAATGGTGCTAGAGGCAAAAGAAGAAGCCAAGCCAATCTCTTATGAAGACTCTAGCCCAATTCAAAGTAAAAATGTTGAGAAGATGAATAAAACTGAGTGTGTATAGGATAGTGTAAATTTTGAAGTAGGATTTGTTGGGCCACACTCGAAGCATTTTTCCATATTATGTTTAGATGATATCTTGTCTGTGGAATCATCTAAAATAGTGGAAGATTGTGAATATGAGGAACAAGAATCCTATATTCTTTATTTTACACTTGATAGGCAACACAAAAACACACCTCACTTTAAAGCTGAGTTGTTTACCATGCATCAGCCATTACTCGGCTTCTTAATATTTGTACCACCTCCTTATGAGAGAGGCAAGAAGATGGAATCTAAGTTGGGGGTGAATTTCATATCCTAAAGATGGAGGAAAAAGCTGAGTTGGGTCATGCCGCGACACTAAATTAGGCGCTTCTTGGGAGGCAACCCAAGGTATTTTTTTGTTTGTATTTGTATTGGTATTGTGTGATTGACATCAGATCTTCGCACCCATGGTGCCATAGGTATGTTTCTAACTCTCTTGTTTTGGATTGATGCGTTGGGAATACTGCATGATATTAAGTTGAGGGTGGGGTTGCTTGTGGGTGTGATGTCCTCCTAGGGTTTTGTTGTCGTTCCTCTTTTCCCGGAGTCTTGTTCCTAGTAAAGCCGACATGTTTATGCGTATTGTGTTTGTTTTGTAACGTGTTGTGGTTAACTGGAGAAAAATAAGTATCTAGAGCAGTTGACATATTTTTGTTTATTTTTAAGACTGATAAACACCTCTCCGTTGGTCTGTTATATAACTATGTGATATGCATTTATATGTGGCTACTAGTGAATATTTTTATGGCATTAGTACTAGGGACATGATAATCACTGCTAATAATTGCATGAACCAAATGGGTAGTAGCTTGTGATGTACCATTGTGCCATGTGTATGTGAGGTCTTACTCAATTCCCTGTGTTTGTTGAATCTAGAACTTGCCCGGTTAGTCTTACCTTGTTTGAAAGATAGGGGTTAGGAAAGGATCATAGGCCGTTTTGATTTTTAAGTCACTTTTTTGCCTAAATGACCTTCCCTGTGTGCATGATATCTCTTGATCCCTATTTTGAGCTTGAATTGACCATTTCTTTCTATGACACCTATCACCTTCCCGTTTAGATCATAATGAACCTATTTTGGCCCTGGTCCTCCTTAGACACTGTGCACCTTGACTTAGGAAAACAACCTAAGTTGAGGGTGGCCATCATAGGGGTGCGTGATGTAAATTGGGTATGAAAAAATATAGAATAAAAGAAAAAGAATATGTGAAAAATAATAAAAAGCTGAGTGGTGCAGAAAAAGAATAAGAAAAGAAAAAGAATGAAAAAGAAAAGGCACATCCATCCTAAATAATGTGTGATCAAGAAATGGGGAAAAAGAATAAAAAGGTTAATAAGTGAACCCCAAAAGTTAAGGTAGTGCCAAGGAGGCTTAGTCACTCTAAATGCCATTGAATATCATACCAACCCTTAGCCTACATTACAAGCCGAAGAAAAGACCTATAGTGATCCTAAATTACCTGTCTGGACACCTTGGTAATGAAAATAAGGGAAAACATATGGTATTTGACATGCATTGATTGGAATTTCTTTCTAAGAGTGAGTGTCTCTTGACCGTCCCCGCATTGACATGCTTGAGTTCATATATAAGGGCACATTGGTTTCATTGCTAGATGTTTACTTGTTTGGGTAGTGTAACTTGTACATATACATGGTTTTTGTTGATGAATTGATGCCATATCTTGATTCCTTTGGGTTACATTGTTAATCTTCATTAATATGCACAATCGGATTTATAAGTAATTAAATGCGGAGAGTGGCATGAGTGGTGAGCTAAATTGGATAATCAATTGTGATAGGTATCTTATGTGCCTCTTGGTTAAGCATCATAGTATTGTGTTATGTAGTTGATTGAGGACAAGCAATTGTTTTTAGTTGAGGGTGTTGATGTGCTACATTTTTATAGCTCATTTAAGACTTTTTAACTTGAAATAATTGTAAGTTCTTAAGTAATTATTGGTGTTTTTGATGTTATTTCTTAAGATTTTGTAGGAAATTCAAGGATGGGAGGAAAACATAGGAACGATGAACAAAATAAGTAAAATATGGTACAAGTGAGCTGATATGAGTCTGACGGCATTTCTTGCAAGCTGTCAGAGATGTGGTAAGCTACCAGAAAAAGGCTCCAGGAAGAACAGTAAAGAAGAGTTGCTGGATGAAGGTGACAACATTCTCAATATGTCGTCACAAGTGTAGTAAGCCATAAAAATATGTCGTCAAGTGGGACAGAATATGGTGAAATAAGCTGAAGGTCTGACGACATTTGCTACACTCCGTCACTCCTTTGGTAAGCTGTCGGAGGACATCGTCAGAGTGAGGCAGAACAGGTTAAGAAGGCACGAATTCTGACAACATATCTGAGATGCCGTCAGAAGCTTGACGATCAACACCAATATGCCATCACCTAAATCCGAGTCCAGCTGTGATTTTGTTATTTTATTATCTTAATTAGGCTTTAGTATAAATACCAATTTTTAGGGTTTTTAAATTATCAAGTTTTCATTATTCAGAACAAGAACTTTGGAGAGAGAGAAAAGTACATTGTTCTCTTTCGCCAATTATTCTTAGTTCTCTTTCTTATCAACTATTCTTGAGTTTCTAACTTGGGATTTAATTGAAGAAATTGCTTGTTGTTTTCCATCTATACGTAAGTTGATTATTATTATCATGAATTCAACTTTTAATTTCTTTCATCAAATCATGAGCGGCTAATTCCATTAGCCAGGGTTTTGGGATTCAAGGATTAGGGTTTCATATGATGCTAAGTGTTTAACGGATTCAAGGAGTAGTAGAACATCTTGAAATTCTGTGGTTTTAACTGAAATTAGTGGTTGTAAACATTAGATTATGCCTTAGATTTTATTTGCTTCTAACGGAGAAATAGACTAGAGGACGGGAATTATCAACAGGGGCTCGAAAGCTACCAACCTTCTGTTTAATGATTAATGCCGTAACTGGATTAATCTACCTGAGATAACATCCATTTGGATATAGATAAATTATCTAAGTTCGAGAGAATTAGACAATAAATTGTCTGGTGAGGTCGAGAGATAAGTCAGATAGTATCATAGTCAGGGATATTCTGTTGTTTTACTCATTTCGAGGGTCTCTAGCATTACCTAGTATCTGTCAATACCCGAAAACTTTGGTGATCATAACTCTGGTTTTCCATTTATATTAAGTACAAACATTAATACTAAAACCCCATTTTATATTTTTGTATCATTTGTTTGAATTTAACTTGTAGCTATAATGTCAAACTAGTTAATCGCCACTCACATTGTTCCCTGTGGATTCGACCCCGACTCCAAAGTTGGGTAATTTTATTGACGAAGACCACCTTACACTAATTTGAGGTGTAAGTTGAGCGTTATCACACGTCCATACCCCAGGCTCACCCCAAAAACCGTAGACTATAACCCGCCGATGTTGCTCGAAAATGACCCATTCGCGCTGTTTCGCTCGTTTGACCACCCAAATCACCCCACCAATCGAAATGGCCCAGAATAGGCCGTTCCCTAGCCTACCTAGGGAACCCCAGTTGATTTTCAGTAAAAAACAAACCCGGCCCAGAGGACCATTCTAAAACTGAGGGCTATAGCTTATCGATTTGCCTCAAAAATGGCCCATTCATGCCGTTTGACTACCTTAACTTCCCTACCCAACCCAAAGTCCCATACTTGGCTGATCCTTAGCCTGCCTGGGAAGCTTGGTTGATTTTTGGCCTAAAATATGTTCGGCCCTGGGCCTACCCTAGAAACCGTGCTATAGCCCACTGATTTGGCCCAAAAATAGCCCGTTCTCGCCATTTTGCTCGTTTGATCACCCAAACCGCCTTACCCTACCAAAGCCCTGTACTAGGCCACTCCCCATCCTGCCTTGGACTACCCGATGAATTTTGGGCCCAAAATACGCCTGACAATCGGGGCTTCCCTGGAAACCATAGGCTTTAGCCCATCGATTTGGTCAGAAAATGGACTATTTGCGCCGTATCTCCTGTTTGACCACTCAAATCGCCCTTCTATCCCAAAGGCTCATACTAGGCTACTGCCCAGCCTACTTAGAGTAGGCTGGTTGATTTTTCCCAAAAAACACGCTCGGTCCCACCACAAAAACCATGGGCTCTAGCCCGCTGATTTGCCTCGTTAGCGTTGTTTTTGCCCGTTTGAACCCCCAAACCATCCCGTCAACCCTAAAGGTACACACTATCCTACTACCAACCATACCTGGGGTAGCCCGATCCATTTTTATCCCAAAACACGCCTGTCCCCCTAACCCACCCCAAAAACCATGGGCTACAACCTATCAAATTGACCCAAAAATAGCCTATTCGCGCCGTTTTGTCTATTTGACCACATAAAATGCCCCAACACCCCAAAGGCCCATGCTAGCATATTCCCCAGCCTTCCTTGGGTAGACCAGTCAATTTTTGGCCAAAAACACACCTGGCCCCCGATCCTACCCAGAAATCGTGGGCTATATCATACTGATTTGGCCTGAAAACAGTCCGTTTATGTCGATTCGTTCATCTTACCACCTAAACTTCCCCGACCATCCCAAAGAACCACACTAGGCTGCTCTCCAACCTTCCCTGGGCATCCTGGTCAATTTTTGGCCCAAAACATGACAACCCCAAGGCCCACCCCAAAAATCGCAAGTTATAGCCCATTAATTTTGCCCAAAAATAGCCCATTCCTGCTGTTTCTCCCGCTTGACCACCTAAATCGCCCACCCACCCCAAATTCCCACAGTAGGTCACTCATAAGCCTACCTGGGGCAGCCCAACAAGCACTCGAGCCCACCCCCAAAAATCATGGGATATAGTTTAATCGATTTGGCCCAAAAATGGCCCGTTCACCGTTTCTCCCATTCACCCATCTAACTTGCCATACCCACCCCAATGGCCCAAACTAGGCCACTCCAAAATAAGCATAGGACAACCCGATCAATTTTTTGGCTCAAAAAATTCTCGACCCCCGGGCCCACCCCAGAAACCGTGGGCTATCCCACCAATTTTACTTGAAAATGGCCCGTTCACATTGTTTCTCCCTTTTGACCACCTAAAATACCCCGCCCATCCTAAAGGCCCATACTAGGCTATTCTAAAGCCTACCTAGGGAAGCTCGAATGATTTTTGACCCAAAACACGCTCGGCCCACAAGCCCACTCCAAAAATCATGCACTATAGCCCACCGATTTAGCCAGAAAATGGCCCATTCGCACTGTTTCTCCTGTTTGACCGCCTAAACTTCCCTGCCCACCTCAAAGGCCTACACTATGCCACTCCCCAGCCCTTCTGGGTAGTCCGATTGATTTTTTTTTATAAAAAAATCCGGCCCCTAGGCCCACTACCAAAATTGTGGGCTATAGCATACCAATTTGGCGCAAAAATGGCCCGTTCATGCCATTTCACCTGTTTGACTGCCTAAACTACCCCGCCCACCTCGAAAACCCATATTAGGCCACTCCCATGCTTACCTGGGAAGTCCAATCAATTTTTTAGCCAAAACATGCCTAACCCCCCGGGCCCAACCCAAAAACCATGGGCTATGCCTACGTTTGGCCTGAAAATGGCCCGTTCGCACTGTTTTGCCTGTTTTACCTCCCAAACCGCCTCTCCCACCCAAAAGATCCATACTAGGTTGCACCCCAGCCTGCCTGAGGTAGCCTATTCGATCTTCAGCCTAAATCACGCCTATCCCCAAGCCCACCTAAAAAATCGTGGGCTATAGCCCCCCGATTTGGCCCAAAAATAGCCTATTTGCGCCATTTTACTTGTTTGACCACCTAAACTATCCCGCCCACCCCAAAGGCCCATACTCAAAAATTGTGGGCTTCAACCCATGGATTCGGCCAGAATATGGCCCATTCGTGCCATTTTGCACGTTTGACCACCCAAACTGCCACGCCCACCTAAAAGGCCCTTACTAGGTCGCTTCCTAGCCTGGCTTAGGAAGCCTATCAATTTTAGGCCCAAAACACACCCGACCCTCGTGCTCACCCCAGAAATACGGGGCTATAGCCCACCGATTTACCCTAAAATTGGCTTGTTTGCGCCATTTTTCTTGTTAAACCACTAAAACTGCCCCTCCTACCCTAGAGGCCCATACTAGACTGCTCTCCAGCCTGCTTAGGGTAGCTCGGTCAATTTTTGGCCAAAAACACACTCGAACCCGAGTCCACCCTAAAAACCAAGGGCTATAACCCCACAATTTGGCTCAAAAATGGCCTGATCGCATAGTTTCACCCATTTGACCACCAAAATCATCCCACCTACTCCAAACGCCCACACTAGGCCGTTCTCTAACCTGTCTGGGGTAGCCCAGTCAATTTTTGGCCCAAAACACGCCCGGCCCCAGGGCCCTCTCCAAAAATTGTGGACTATAACACAATGATTTGGCTTGAAAACCGTGGACTATAGCCCACCAATTTGGCCCAAAAAGTCATGTTCGCATCCTTTTTCCTATTTGACCAATCAAACCATCCCGTACATATCGAAGGCCCACTCTAGGACGCTACTAGCCTGACTGGGGCAGCCCAATTAATTTTCATCCCAAAACACGCCCAGCCCTCGAGCTCACCCCAAAAGATAGCCCACCGATATAGCCCGACAATGGCCCGTTTGACCGCCCAAACCACCCCGCCCACCTCAAAGGCCCATACTAGATCATTCCCCAACCTTCTTCAGGTAGTCTGGTCGAGTTTTACCCCGAAACACTCCCGTCCCCTAGGCCTTACCCCAAAATCATGGGCTATAGCCCATCAATTTGGCCACAAAATGGCCTGTTCGAGCCATTTCGCCTGTTTGACCACCCAAACTACCTCACCTATCCTAAAGGACCATTGTAGACTATCCCCAGCCTGCCTACGGTAGATCGGTTGATTTATAGCATAAAACATGCCCGATATTGGTTCACCCCATAAACCGTGGGCTATAGCTAGCCGATTTACCTAAAAAAATGGCCCATTCGTACTGTTTCTCCCATTTGACTGCCTAAACCACCTCCCCCACCCCAAATGCACATACTAGGCCGCTCCCCATCCGACTTAGCCTGCCCGATCAATTTCTGACCAAAAAAACCCCAGGCTCACCCTAGAAACCGTGGACTATAGCAAACCAATTTGGCCCATAAATAGCCCATTCGCGTTGTTTCGCCCTTTTGACCATCTAAACCGCCCACCCACCCGAAAATCCCATACTAGGTTGCTCTCCAGCCAGCCTGGGGTAGCTCAATTGATTTTTGAACAAAAATATGCCCGGCCCACTGGCCAACCCCAAAAATCATAGGCTATAGCCTATCAATTTGTCCTGAAAATGGCGCGTTCATGCCATTTTACCTATTTGATTACCCAAACTACCCTTTCCATCCTAAAGGCCCACACCAGGAAGCTTTCCAACCTGGCTGGGGCAGCCCAGTCAATTTTTAGCCCAAAACACGCCTGGCTCCCGGTCCCACCTCAAAAATCGTGGGTTATAGCCCACTAATTTGGACCATAAATAACCCCGTTCACGCTGTTTCGCCTATTTAACAATCTAACCTGCCTACCTCAATGGGCCACACTAATACGCTCCCCAGCTAACCTGGGGTAGCCCTATCAATTTTTACCCTAAAATCTGCTCGACCCCCTATTCTACCCTGGAAATCATCAGATATAGCCCATCGATATAGCCCAAAAATGGCCTGTTCACACCATTTTGCCTGTTTAACCACCCAAACTGCCCCACCCACCCTTAAAACCCATACTAGGTCGCTCTCCAGCCTACCTGGAGCTGCCAGATCAATTTTTGGCCCAAAACATGCCTGTTCCCCCAGCCTATCCTGAAAACCTTGGGCTATAGCCTAGCAATTAGGCAAAAAAATAGCCTGTTCGTGCCATTTCCCCCATTTAACCACACAAACCAATTTGCCTATCTCAAAGGCCCATACGAGACTGCACCCTAGCCTGCCTAGGGAAGCTTTATAAATTTTTAGCCTAAAACACGCTCGGCACACGAGCCCACCCTAGAACCCATGGGTTGTATCCCACCAATTTAGCCCAAAAATGGCCCTTTCCCCCTAGTTTTGATCGTTTGATCACCCAAACCACCCCGCCCACCCTATAGACCTACACTAGGTTTCTCCCCAGCCTGTCTTGGGTAGATCGATTGATTTTTATCCAAAAACATACCCAGCCTCAGGTTCACCCCAAAAATCATAGACTATAGCCTACTGATTTGTCTCGAAAATGGCCCATCAACCCTATTTCGCACATTTAACCACCCAAACCACCCTGTCCACCCCAAATGACCATACTAGGATATTCTTAAACCTACCTGGGGTAGCACGATCAATTTTTGGCCAAAAACACACTCAACCCCTGGGTCCACCCCAAAAACTGTGGGCTATAGCCAATCTATTTGGCTCAAAAATGGCTCGTTCACACCATTTAACCACTTAAAACACCCCGAACACCCTATAGGCCCACTATAGGTCACTTTCTAGCCTGCCTAGGGAAAACCATTTAATTTTTAGCTTAAAACCCGCTCAGAACCCTACCCTCTCAAAAATTATGGGCTATAGCCCACCAATTATACCTAAAAATGGTTCGTTTGCGTTGTTACGCTCGTTTCACCACCCAAACCACGCCACACACCCCAAAGGCCTACACTAGCCACTCTAAGCCTACCTGGTCATCCCGGTTGATTTTCTGCCCAAAATATGCTCGGCCCTCAAGCCCACACCAAAAAGCGTGGGCTATAGCCCGCTGATTTGGCCCATGTTTGGCCCACTGACCCAACCTAGAAACCATGGTCTATAGCCCACTAATTTGTCCTAAAAATAGCCCGTTCGTACTGTTTTGCCTATTTGACTACCCAAACTGCCCTGCCCTTCCTAAAGGCCCATGCTAGGCCGCTCTCCAGCCTGCCTGGGGTAGCCCAGTCATTTTTTTGGCCTAAAACACGGCCGACCCCAAAGCGCACCATGGAAAACATGGGGTATAGCACACCGATTTGCCCATAAACAACCGTTTTGCTCATTTGACCACCCAAACTACCCCGCCCACCCTAAAAGCCCACACTAAGATTCTTTTCAGTCTGCTTGGGTTAGCCCAATCAATTTTTATCCTAAAACACGCCCGACCGTAGGCCTACCCCATAAAATGTGGCTATAGCCCACTAATTTGGCCAAAAAAATAGCCTGTTCACAACATTTTGCCCATTTGACCATGCAAACCGCCCCACCTTTCCAAAAGGCCCATACGAGGCTACTCCTCAGATTACCTGGGGTACCCCGGTTAATTTTGAGCCTAAAACACACTCGATCCATGGGCCCACCCCAGAAATCAATGAATATAGCCTACTGATTTGCCCGAAAATGGCCTGTTCACGCGGTTTCACCTGTTTGACCACCTAAACTTTCCTTCACACCCTAAAGGCCTATACTAGGCCGCTCCCCAGCCTATCTGGGGTAGCCTGGTCAATTTTTTGCCCAAAACACACCTGTCCCCTAAGCCCACCTTAAACAGCGTGGGCTATAACTCATCAATTTGGCTCATAAATAGACCGTTCATGCTGTTTCACCCATTTGACCACCTAAACTGCCCCGCCACAACAATAGCCAATACTAGGTCGCCCCTATCCTACCTGGGGTAGCCCTTTCAAATTTTGGCAAAAAATACGCCCGGCCCCCAGGCTCACCCTAAATATCGTGGACTATATCCCACTGATTTGACTCGAAAATGGCCCGTTCAAACACTTTTGCCTTTTTAACCACCCAAACAGCCCTGCCAATCACAAAGGCCCATACTAGTTTTCTCCCCAACCTTCCTGGAGATACCCAAACAATTTTTTACCCAAAATACGACCGCCCCCAGGCCCTCTCTAGAAACCATGAGCTATAACCTATCGATTTAGCCTGAAAATGGCCCATTCGCACCATTTCACCCGTTTGACCACCCAAACTTCCCCACCCACCCCAAATCTAAAAACTAGGCCACTCTCCAACCTACTTGGATAGCCAGGTCATTTTTTAGCTAAAAACATGCTCGGCCCCCGAGCCCATCCCAAAAACTGTGGGCTATAGCCCACAAATTTAGCTCGAAAATGGCCCGTTTATGCCATTTTGCTTGTTTGACCAACGAAACCACCCTGCCCACCTTAAAGGCCTATATTAGGCCACTCCTAAGCCTGCTTGGGGAATCCCAATCAATTTTTGGCCCTAAACACCCCCGACCCTCGAGCCCACCTTAAAAACCGTGCGAATTGCCCACCAATTTGGCCATAAAATGGCACGTTCTCATTGTTTTGCTCGTTTGACCACCCAAACTACCCTGCCCATCCCTAAGGCCCATACTATCCCGTTCCCCAGCTAGTCTTGGGTATCTTGGTTGATTTTTTTTACAAAAATACGCCCGACCCTCGAGCCCCCCAAATATTGTGGGCTATAGCCTATCAATTTTGCTCAAAAAATGGCCAACCCATCGATTTTGCTCAAAAAATGGCCTATTCGCACTGTTTTGCCCGATTAACGACCCAAACTTCCCACCCACCTTAACGACCCACACTAGGCCACTCCTTAGCCTACTTGGGGGGATCTCGATTGATTTTTGACCCTACAAATGCCTGACCTTGAGCCCACCCCAGAAATCATGGGCTATAGCCCATTGATTTTACCCAAAAATAGCCTGTTCATACCATTTTGCACATTTGACCACCCAAACCATCAATCCCACCCCAAAGGCCCATGCTAGGCAACTTTCCATCCTGCCTGGAGCAGCCCAATCGAATTTTGGATGAAAACACACCTGGCCCCTAATCCTACCCTAGAAACCGTAGTTTATAACCCACCAATTTAGCATGAAAATGACTCATTCGTGCTGTTTCGCCCATTTGACCACCCAAACTACCTCACCCTCCCCAAAGACTCATACTATACCACTCCTCATCCTGCCTGGGGAAGCCTGCTTAATTTTTAACCCAAAACACGCTCGGCTCCCTAGCCCACCCCAAACACCATGGGCTATAGACCATCTATTTGGCCCGTAAATGGCCCGTTCATTCTGTTTTGCTCGTTCTACCACAAAAACTGCCCTACCCTCCCCAAGGGCCCACACTAGGCCACTCTCCAACCTACTTGGGGCAACCTGATCAATTTTTTTACCTACAAAATACCCGGCCCTCAGACCCACCCCAAAAATCATAGGCTATAGCCCACTAATTTAGTCTAAAATGGCCTATTCATATTGTTTTGCCCGTTTGACCACCCAAATTACCTTGCCCACCCCAAAGTCCCATACTAAGCCAGTCCCCAGCCTTTCTTAGGAAGCCCAGTTGATTTTTAACCTAAAACACGCCTGCACCCTGGGCCCATGATGCAAGGATGCCAAGCTCAAGAACATTCATGCATAGCCAAGCTCGGGAGTTACAAAAACTCCAAAGTATGTTCATTTCCATGGCCATGTGTGAATGTGTTGTTTCTACGTCTAAGGGACTACATGTATTGGTGTGTGAAGAGGGACCTTAAATGTGGCCGCACCTTGGGAGCATATGGAGAGCATATTTGACGCAGGACCAATCTGGCCCTGATCTGTGGCCAATCTGCTGAAACAGATGCAATACATATCAAACCAATGTAGTCTGCTCCTGACCTGCTGCCAATCTGCTGAAGCAGATGCAGCACAGGCAAAGGTAGATTGGATGGAATTCAAGTGAGGGCCAAGGGTAAGGGAGTCATTTATCAATCATTTTGTATTTCACTATATAAACAACATGTTAGGGTTATTTCTAAGTAGTTCATTGAAGATATTTTGAGACTTCAAACACTTGTAATATTTTGAACTTCTCTCTTCCATTTGAGAGGTCCAAAATAGAAACTCACAAGTAAAGTAATACTTGTGTTGTATCTTGGCTTAAAATTAGGATTTTGGGGTTCGTTGAGTTCCTCTTGGTCCAAGTAAGATTTTGGTGTTAACATTCATTAATCTTAGGGTCCTTACATGTTTTTAGGGTTCTTAGATTCTTGAATATTGTATGTCAAACTATCTATCCATCTCTTTTATTATCATTGTGTTGTTGTTGATCTTCGAAGACTAGTGAAGCCGTGTGGGGTTCTTTTGATTCACTAACTCTCTTGTAAACTTGTTGTTCTTGTTGTTAACTTCATCTTCTTGTTCTAAAAATATGATATTTAAGTCTAGTGAAGCCGTGTGTGGCATATTTTAATTCACTAGCACATTGTTGTTCATCTTATTGTTCTTGTATTGGCTTGAATTTCATGATACACACTTAGTCTTGTATCATTTGGTATCAAATATCAAATCTTGGTTTTGTCACTACAAAACTAATCTAGGGAAGCTCTTACCAAAATTGTGTTGTTGAAAGTCTTGGCCGAAAATGGTTGTTATATCTACAATTGTTTTGTTTGTCTAGTTTATTTCTTGTGTTGATTTCTTTCTCATCAACACAAAAGATGTCTAAAACTAAGTTGAACTTAACATATTGACATTGATATTGTGGACTTGAAGTGGTAGTATGATAACTTAAAGTAGGACGAGTTGTGTGTTGTTGTTGCTTGACATTTAAAGTGGCTGTTTGTTGGTGAATTATGGTTGTGCTCTTGAAGTATTGTTATGGTGTTCATCTTGATATTCTTCTCATATCATGTCTTGACCACTATAAAGGCTAAATATATCCAAAAAGGTTGCAAGACAAAGTTGTAAAGTTGTTTGTGAGAAGACTTGCCAACATCACTTCCTTGACTTAACAACCACTTTTCCTTAAAACAAGGAGCCTTGTCTTGTGGAACTAGTAAAGTTAAGCCTCACCTTTTTGAGTTGGAAAAAGTTGAAAAGTTACAAGACTTGACTTTCACTCCAAAAGCAAAGTCATCCATTACAAAATTGTGAAGATTAAGGCTTCAAATTGATGAACAAAATGTATGGACCCGTGACCAATACCATGTTGCCACATCACCTTAATTAATGTTCACATTATTAATTAAGCTCAATTTGGATATTGTAGTTTCTAATTATTGATTCTTAGTTTTTTCTAATTGACTTGAGAACTAATTAGCAAGCTAGTACATTCCAACTAGGTTGTCAATTAGTCATTTGAAGCCTTGTATTCGTGTCATCGTTTGTTTGTGTACTTTTGTTATTTGAATACGTTGTAACTCCTTGACTCTAGTTCAACAGGAATTCTTGGAGTTTCAAACAAGAATCCACTACGAACAAGAGCATACTCAAACATTAAGGATTCATTGGTTACTAGCCAATCTACAACACTTGTGGAGCTCGAGTGTGAGTGATTCAACAGAGTGTGGGTGAGTAGAGTTTTTTAAAATAACTTTTTATTGCTTGTGTAGTTGATACCTTGACAGTGGAGGGAACCACATCTCAAACTGTGGATTCTAATGAAATGGAGAATATGAGGGTCACTCTCGAGGCTATAACCCAAACTCTTAAAAGGTTGAGTATGGAAGTGGAAGCCATAAAGGGAGAACTGACAACTATTAGTGGGAGGTTAAAACAAGTGGAGAGTCAAAGGAACTCTCGCCCTTCTACTCCTCGACATGTTTCATCAAGTGGACATGATAGAAATTCCTCCGCCACCATTACTCCCGAAACATGGCCACAATTACCAAATCCTTAACTAGCTCCACTAAATGTCGCAAGCCAAACCACTCATAACCGCATAAACCAAGACTCCAATAGACAAACCCATTCCAAAACTCCTTAAGTTCCGCAAGAGGGACTTAGGCGCCCAATACCTCCAGTAAATCCAAACCCTCCCTTCCAAGCTCCACTAAACCAAATACCAACACCTCCACAAAACCCAATCCCTCTAAATCAAGTTCCAAATGTCCAAAACCATCCCGTCCACACTGAGGAATATGGTAGAGAAGATTATAAAGGGTATGGATCCTTTGATGATGCTTACACGATGGAGGGGGAGATGAGATAGGGATGTGTGGATCTAAGAAGATACCGAGGATATGGAGAAAGGGAAAATCAACACCAAGAAAGAGACGTAGGCATCAATACCATTAAATTGAGCCTACTTATCTTTAAGGGTAAAAGTGACCCCGAGGTGTATCTTGCTTGGGAGTCGGCATGTGATAAAGTGTTTCAAGTGAATGATATCCCCGAAGAGAAGAAGAGTTGTTAGGCCATATCTCACTTTGAAGGCTATGCTAAAACATGGTGGGAATACGTTAAATGGTTTGGTAATGAATTGATTGATGGAAAACCACCACCTTGGTTTTGGTTAAGGTACCTAATGAGGCAACGGTACCTTCCTGAGAGTTATCGCCATGAGTTTCTTGCTAGATTATACAACTTGCACCAAGGAAATTGAAGTGTGATGGCATATTATGATGAGTTTCAACAACTCATGTTAAAACTTGATCATCATGGGGAAAAAATTAGTCATGAAATCATTTGGTTCAAGTATGGGTTGAACAAAGAGATCTCCATTTATTTGACACTTCACAAGTTTGATACCGTCGAAGGCATTTTCCAAGTAGCTCTTGATATGGAAAAGGAACTTAAAGAGAGGTCACCGTTCAAAGCAAAGGGATAATCAACCTCAAATTGTCCAAGGGGCAAGGATATGGTTCAGTCCTCTTTGGGTTGGCCTAAAAACAAGGACCAACCAGCCACTACTAGGCTGCTTGAATCCAAAATAGTCCACAAAATCCCTCTGAGGCAAGAAGCTAACAAGTATCCTAATCCTAAAAGGTTCCAATATCTTCAAGTACCAAGGTTGGGGGCATAAAGCCAACGAATGCCTTAACCGATGCAATGTAATCCTTAGGGAAGGTAAATTGTATTTATTTGGTGAAGAACTGGGTATTGAGGGTAATGAGAGTGAGTTCGAGCCTCAAGATGGAGAGATGGTTGAAAGGGATCCATATGATAATGATGATGATTGTGAGAATTCTTATCCACAAGAAGGGGAGTGCGTGGTCCCAAACTTGGTAGTGAGGCGAGCCATGATTAGTAAGGCGATAGATGATCCTAGCCAACGGGAGAATATATTCCATACTAAATGTCTTGTGAAGGGAAGTGTATGTATTATGGTGATAGATAGTGGAAGTTGTGTGAATGTGGTTAGTGTTGCAATGGTGAACTTCTTGAAATTGCCGATTACACCTCACACTAGTCCTTACAAATTAGAATAGTTGGATGAATGCAGTGAGTTAAAGGTCTCAAGGCAATGTGTGATATGTTTTAAGGTAGCCAACTACCATGACGAGGTGCTTTATGACGTGATACCAATGCAAACTTGTCACTTGTTGTTAGGAAAGCCTTGGCAATACGATAGGTCGACCAAATATGATAAAAGGTCCAATCGGTATACACTTGAGAAGGATGGATGAAAGGCTGCTCTTCATCCATTATTGCCTTCTCAAGTGAATGAATTACACCAAAAGATGCATAAATTGAGAGAAAAGGGAAAAAAGGCTGAGAGTGAGGGGAAGGAAGGGGAATCCGAGAGAGAGGGAGTAGGGGAAGCTGAGGGGTCCTTAAATTCTAAGGGGCACGGGAGCATGGTGATGATGGATAGGAGGAAGGAACTATTTGTGGATCATGATGAGGACACTCTGATACTTTTCTTGGCTCATTATTTTACTACTAACCCTACTAACGTTTTTATTTCTCCTCCTATTTCTCAGTTTTGCAGGATTAGGAGGATGTCTTCCTAAAGGAATTGCCAAAGGGATTGCCTCCACTTCAGGGCATTGAACACCAAATTAATTTTGTGTCAGACTCACAATTGCCAAATAAACCGGCCTATAGAAGCAACCCGACGGATACCAAGGAATTGCAATGCCAAGTTGAGGAACTTCTGAACAAAGGGTACATCAAGGAGAGTATGAGCTATTGTGCGGTCCCGGTGCTACTAGTTCCCAAGAAGACGGGACTTGGCATATGTGTATTGATTGCTGAGCTATCAATAAGATAACGGTAAAATATCATCACCCTATTCCTAGACTAGATGATATGCTTGATGAATTAAGTGGTTTATGTTTGTTATCTAAAATTGATTTAAGGAGTGGCTATCACCAAATTCGTATGCAACTGGATGATGAATGGAAAAACACCTTCAAGACCAAATTCGGTCTCTATGAATGGATGGTTATGCCATTCAGCCTAACAAATGCTCCAAGTACTTTAATGAGGCTAATGAATCATGTGATGAAGCTATTTATAAGAAAGTTTGTTGTTGTTTACTTAGATGATGTGTTGGTGTATAGTAAGTCCTTAGATGAGCATGTAAAGAATTTACAATGTGTATTTGATGTCCTCCAAAAGGAGAAGTTATATGCTAATCTAGAAAAGTGTTCTTTTGGTGTCCATGAGATTGTATTTCTTGGGTTTGTGGTGATCTCTAGAGGGGTCGAAGTGGATAAATCTATGATTGAATCCATTACAAATTGGCCAACTCCTAAAACCATAGGTAAAGTGAGAAGCTTCTACGGGTTGGCTAGTTTTTATACATATTTTGTCAAAGGATTTAGCACTATTGTTGCCCCCTTGACCGAAGTGATTAAAAAGGATCGTTCTTTTAAGTGGGGAGATAAACAAGCTAAGGCCTTCGAGGACTTCAAATCTATGCTCATCTCTGCCTCTTTGCTATAAGTACCAAATTTTGACAAGACTTTTAAGGTCGAATATGATGCTAGCAAAGTCGGCATAGGCTTAGTTTTAATGCAAGAATTGAAGCCTATTTCCTACTTTAGCGAAAATCTCAAAGGAGCAACTCTAAACTACTCTACATACGATTTAGAGTTGTATGCCTTGATTAGAGCCTTTTCCACTTGGCAACATTATTTGTGGCCTAAAGAATTCATTATCCGAATGAATCATGAATCATTGAAGCATCTATGGGCATAAGACAAGATTAACCGACGGCATACCAAATGGATTGAGTTTATTGAAACTTTCTATTATGTGATTCATTACAAAAAGGGTAAGGACAATGTAGTGGCCAATGCTTTGTCTCGAAAACATATTCTTGTTTCTACTTTGTCGTCTAAGTTGATGGATTTTGAGAGTCTCAAATCTTTGTATCCCGAGGACCCTCTCTTTGCTCCTGTTTATAGGGAAAGTGACGAATTGGATAGGGATGGATGGGTTTTGTCTTGGTGTCCCAATCTCTATGCCAAGTTTGATGGCTACTTGTTTAAGGAAAGATTATTGTGTGTACCTTCTAGCTCATGGAGAGAGTTATTTGTGAGGAAAGCACACAATGGCGGTCTTATGGGTCATTTTGGTATAGATAAGACCCTCGGAATCTTGGAGGAGCAATTTTATTTGACTAAAATAAACCAGGACGTGGCAAGAATTTGTGGCCAATGTGTAGAATGTAAAAGAGCCAAATCTCGGCTCCTACCTCATGGGTTATACACCTACTTCCCACTCCTCTACGTCCTTGGCTTGATATATCTATGGATTTTGTATTGGGATTTCCAAGGACTAGGGGAGGTAGGGATAGCATTTTTGTTGTCATTGATCAATTTTCTAAGATGGAACACTTCATTCCTTGTTCTAAAAATGAAGATTCATCAGGTGTAGCCCCTTTGTTTGTTGAACATATTGTGAAATTGCATGGTGTTCCAAGGACTATTGTGAGTGATAGGGACTCTAAGTTCCTTAGTCACTTTTGGAAGTCAATGTGGGGTAGGCTTGGCACAAGTTTGTTATTTTCTACATCTTGCCACCCACAAATCGATGGCCAAACCGAGGTTGTCAATAGAACATTGGGTTCTATGTTGCGGTCAATGGTTAAGGGAAAAATGACTTCTTGGGAGGAACACTTACTTTTGGTGGAATTTGCATACAATCATGTTATACATTCAAGCACGGGCATGACGCCCTTTGAATGTGTATACAGCCTAAACCCCCTAACCCCTTTGGATCTCACTCCTTTGCCAAGTAACCTTATGACTAGCCTAGATTGAAGCAAGAAATCCGAAGCCATGAAAAACCTATATGAAAGGGTATGACTCAAGCTTGAAAATAAGAACCAAGATGTTGCTAAGCGAGCCAACAAAAGAAGGAAGAAGATTGTTCTTGAACTGGGAGATTAGGTTTGGGTTAACCTTCGGAAGGATAGTTTTTCATCCCAACGGAAAACCAAATTAATGCCGAGAGGTGATGGTCCCTTTCAAGTTCTTGAAATAATCTATGACAATGCCTACAAAATTGACCTTCCCCCAGAATATCAAGTGCACAACTCCTTCAACTTTTGTGATCTCTCGCCCATTGCCAAGGTTGAGGATGATCAACCATCAAGTTTGACATCAAACACCCTTCAAGATGGAGAGGATGATGCAAGGATGCCAAGCTTGAGACCATTCACGCGTAGCCAAGCTCGGGAGTTACAAAAAATCCAATATATGTTCATGTCCATGGCCGTGTGTGAATGTGTTGCTTGTACGTCTAAGGGACTATATGTATTGGTGTGTTAATAGGGGCCTTGAAGTGTGACCATACCTTGTGTGCATATGGAGAGCATGTTAGATGCAGGACCAATCTGCCCCTGATCTGTGGCTAATCTGCTGAAGTAGATGCAACACATATCAAACCAGTGTAGTCAGTTCCTACCCTGCGGCCAATCTACTACCAATCTGCTGAAGCAGATGCAACGCAGGCCAAGGCAGATTGGATGGAATTTCAGTCAAGGGCCAAGGAAAAGGGAGTCATTTATCAATTATTTTATATTTCACTATATAAACAACATGTTAGGGTTATTTCTAAGTAGTTCATTGAAGATATTTTGAGAATTCAAATACTTGTAATATTTTAAACTTCTCACTTCCATTTGAGAGGTCCAAAACTGAAACTCACAAGTAGAGTAATACTTATGTTGTATCTTGGCAAGAAACTAGGATCTTGGGGTTCATTGAGTTCCTCTTGGTTCAAGTAAGAGTTTGGTGTTAACATTCATTAATCTTAGGGTCCTTACATTTTGTTAGGGTTCTTAGATTCTTGAATATTGTATGTCAAACTATCTATCCATCTCTTTTGTTATCATTGTGTTGTTGATCTTTGAAGACAAGTGAAGCCATGTATGGCTTTTTCGATTCACTAGGTCTCTTGTTAACTTGTTGTTCTTGTTGTTAACTTCATCTTCTTGTTCTAAAAACGTGATATTGAAGTCTCGTGAAGCCATGTGTGGCATATTTTGATTCACTAGCACACTATTGCTTATCTTGTTGTTCTTGTGCTGGCTTGAATCTCATGATACACATTTAGTCTTGTATCAACCCACATCGGACACCGTGGGCTATAGCCCATCAATTTGGCTTGAAAATGGTCCGTTCGGCCCATTTTACCCATTTAGCCACCCAAAATGCCCCACACACCCCAGAGGCCCAGACTAGGCCATTCTCCAGCCTACATGGGGTAGCTCAATTGATTTTTAGTGCAAAACACGCCCGGCCCCCGTGCCCACCTCGGAAACCGTGGGCTATAACCTACCAATTTGGCCTAAAAATGGCATGTTTATGTCGGTTCGATCATTCAACCGCCCAAACCGTTCTTCCCACCCAAAAATCCCATACTAGGATGCTCCCCAGCCTTTCTAGAGCATCCCGATATATTTTCTGTGAAAAACATACTTGGGCCATGGTCCACCCCGAAAACCATGGGCTATTGCCCACCGATTTGGCCTGAAAATGGCTCATTCGCGTTGTTTCTCCCGTTTGACCACCCAAACCACCCTGCCAACCCTAAAGGCCTACACTAGGCCGCTCCTCAGTCTACCTGAGGTAATATAATTGATTTTTTGCCCAAAAAAAACCCAGCCCCGAGAACCACCTGGGAAAACATGGGTGATAGCCCACTAATTTGGCCCAAAAAAGGTCCATTTGCGTCGTTTCGCCCGTTTGACTATTCAAACCACTTGGGCTACCTCAAAGGCCCATATTAGGCTTCTCCTTAACCTGCCGGGGGTAGCCCAATCAATTTTTAACCCAAAACACGCCTGGCTCCCGAGCCCACCTAAAAAATAATAGGATATAACCTATTAATTTGGCCCAAAAATGGCCTATTCATGCCGTTTTGCCTGTTTGATCACTCGCCCCTCCCCGCCAACCCCAAATTCCTACACTAGGCCGCTTCCCATCTTGCCTGGGGTAGCCTGATCGATTTTTGGCCCAAAATACACTCGTGCCCTGGGCCTACCCAGAAACTGTGGGCTATAGCCCATCGATTTTGCCCAAGAATAATCCGTTTGCGCCGTTTCGCTCGTTTGATCACCCAAACTGCCTCACCCATACTAGGTACCTTCCTAGCTTGCCTGGGCAGACAAGTCAATTTTAAACCCAAAACACTCCTCGCCCCCTTACCCATCCTAGAAACCGTTGGCTATAGCCCACCAATTTGTCCCTTAAACGGTCCGTTTGCATAGTTTCACCCGTTTAACCACCCAAACCTCCCCGCCTACCCTAAAGGCCTACACCAGGCTGTTCCCCATCCTGCTTGGGGTAGCCAGGTCAATTTTTGACCAAAAACATGCCCATCCCCCGGGCTAACCCCAAAAACTGTGGGCTATAACCAATTAATTTGGATTGAAAATGGCCTGTTCATGCCGTTTAACCCGTTTGACCATCCAAACCATCCTGACCACCCCAAAGTCCTACACTAGGCCTCTCCCCAGCCTGCTTGGGGTAGCCTAATCAATTGTTGTTCTAAAACATTCCCGACACTCGGCCCACCCTAGACACTATTGGCTATAACCCTCTGATTTGGCCCAAAAATGGCCCATTTGCGCTGTTTTGCCTGTTTTGACCACCCAAATTGCCCTGCCCAACCAAATCACCCCAACCACCCAAAGGCCAACACTAAGCTACCCCCTATCCTTCTTGGGGTAGCCCAGTCAATTTTCATCCCTAAACACGCCTAATCCCACCCTAAAAATCATGGGATAAAGCCCACTGATTTGGCCTGAAAATGGCCATTCCCGCTGTTTCGCCCATTTGACACCCAGATCGCCTCATCCACCCTAAAGGACCTTACTAGGCCACTCCCCAGCCTTCTTAGAGCAGCTCAATCAATTTTTGGCCCAAAATATGCTCGTTGCTCGAGCCCACCCCGAGAATCGTGGGCTATAGGCCACTAATTTTTACCCAAAACATGACACATTCCCGCTGTTTTGCCTGTTCTACCACCCAAACTGCCCCACCCACCCAAAAATCCCATAATAGGCTGCTCCTCAGCTTGCTTGGGCTAGCCCTATTGATTTTTGGCCTAAAACACACTTGGACCCCAAGCCCACCCTAAAATCTATGGGCTATAGCGCATCAATTTTGCCCGAAAATTGCTTGTTCGCACAGTTTTGCCCGTTTGACCACCCCAACCACCCCGCCCAACCTAAAGGCCCACATTAGGTCACTTACCAGCCTACCTGGGGCATCACAGTTGATTTTCAGCCCAAAACAAGCCTAGCACTTGGCCCGCCCCAAATATCGTGGGCTTTAGCCCACCAACTTTGCTCGAAAATGGCCCCTTCACGTCGATTTACCTATTTGAACACCTGAACTATGCCACACACCCCATAGGCCCACACTAGGCTACTCCCCAGCCTGCCTAGGAAGCTCAATCGATTTTTGGCCCAAAACATGCCCAAGCCTCCCTAAAAATTGTGGGATAATGCCCACCGATATGACTTAAAAATCACCCATTCGTGTCGTTTCGCCCGTTTGACCACCTAAACCGGCCCACCCACCCCAAGGTTCCTCACTAAGATGCTCCCCAGACTACCTAGGGCAATCCGATTGATTTTTGGCCCAAAACACGCCCGAACCCCAGACACACCCTAGAAATCAAAGGCTATAGTCCACCGAGTTAACACGAAAATGTCCCATTCGTGCTGCTACGTTCATTTGACAACCCAAACTGCCTCGCCCACCCTAAAATCCCATACTAGGCCGCTCCCCAGCCTACCTGCGATAGCCCAGTATATTTTTAGCCCAAAACACGCCCGAGCCCAACCCAGATACCATGGGATAAACCATACCGATTTGGCTCAAAAATGGCCCGATCGCGCTATTTTGTCCATTTGACCACCCAAAATGCCCCGTCCACTCCAAAGGACCTCACTAGGACGTTCTCCAGCCTGCCTAGGCCAGCTCGCAGCCAGGTTAATTTTCAGCTTGAAACACGCCCGACCCCCAAACCAACCACAGAAGCCATGGGCTATAGCCGACCGATTTGGCCCGAAAATGGCCTGTTCACACTGTATCACCCGTTTGACCATTCAAACCACCCCTCCCACCCCAAATGCCTACACTAGGAAGCACTTAGGTCATACCGATCTATTTTTGACCCAAAACACCCCGACTCTCGAGCCCTCCCCAAAACCGTGGGCTATAGCTTACCGATTTGGCCCGAAAATGGCCCGTTCGTGCCATTTCACCTGTTTAACCACCCTAACCACCATGCACACCCCAAATGCCAAAACTAGGCTGCTTCCCAGCCTTCCTGGTGCAGCTAAATCAATTTTTAGCCCAAAACACGCTCGGGCCCCGAGCCTACCTAGGAAACCGTGGGCTATAGCCCACTAATTTCATCCAAAAATGGACCGTTCACGCAGTTTCGCCCGTTTGATTACCCAAACTTCCCCACCAACTCCAAAGGCCCATACCAGGACTCTCCCCAGCCTTCTTAGGGTAGCCCGATTGATTTTTAACCCAAAACACACCGGTCTCTCGGACCAACCAAGAAACTGTGGGCTATAACCTACATATTTAGCCCAAAAATTGCCCGTTCGTGCCGTTTTGCCCGTTTGACCACCCAAATCTCCCTACCCATCCTAAAATCCAACACTAGGCCACTCCCCAGCCTGCCTAGCGCTACCCGGTGGTCAATTTCTGACCGAAAACACGCCTATCTCTATTCCCTCCATTTAACCACCCAAATCGCCCCGCCCATCGCAAAATCCCACACAAGGCTGCTCCCTAGCCTGCTTGAGACAGCTTGGTCAATTTTTGGCCCAAAACATGCCCGACCACCGAGCCTACCCAGAAACATGGGTTATAGCCCACCAATTTGGCCCAAAATGGCTAGTTCATGCCGTTTCACCCGTTTGAGCACCCAAACTGCCCCGCCCATCCCAAAAGCCCATACTAGGCTACTCCTTATCCTTCCTAGGGTAGCTCGGTCAATTTTTGGCCCTAAAAATTCTCGGGCCCACTTGGAAATCGAGGGATAAAGCCCATTAATTTTGCCCAAAAATGGTCTGTTCACGCTATTTCGCCTATTTGACCACCCAAATCTCTTCGCCCATCCCATAGGCCTACACTAGGCCGCTCTCCAACCTTCCTAGGGCAACCCAGTCGATTTTTAAGCCAAAACATGCTCGGTCCCCAGCCCAACCCAAAAACCGGGGGCAATAGTCCACCGATTAGGCTCGAAAATGGCCCGTTCACATTGTTTTGCCCGTTTGACCCCCCAAACTACCCCTCCTACCCAAAAGGCCCACACTAGGCCAATTCCTAGCCTACCTGGGGTAGCTCAATCAATTTTTAGCCCTAAACACGCCTGCCCTCACCCCAAAAATTATGGGATAAAGCCCGTCAAATTTGAGCGAAAATGGCTTATTTACGCTGTTTCACCCATTTGACCACCCAAATCGCCCCGGCCCAGCCCGGTCCCCTGGCCCACTCCAAAAACCTTGGGCTATAGCCCATGGATTTGGCCTAAAAATGACCCGTTCGCATTATTTCGCCCGTTAAACAACCTAAACCACCCTGCACACCCTAAAGGCACACACTAGGCCCCGCCCCAGCCTGCTTGGGGTAGCCCGATCAATTTTTGGCAAAAAACATGCCCGACCCATGGGCCTACCAAGAAATCGTGGGCTATAGCCCACTGATTTAGCCCAAAAATGGCCCATTCGCGCTGTTTCGCCCATTTGACCACCAAAACTGCCCCGCACCCCAAAGACATAGCCTAGGTTTCTCCCTGAAATCATGGGATAAAACCCATCGATTGGCCCAAAAATGGCCCGTTCGTGCTGTTTCACTCGTTCTACCACCCAAACCGCCACGTCCACTACAAAGGCCCACACTAGGCCGCCCCCCAGCCTTCATAGGTAGTCCGATCAATTTTTGACCTAAAACACGCTCGGCCACCTAGCCCATCCCAAAAACCGTGGGCTATAGCCTATTGATTTTACCTAAAAATGGCCTGTTTGCGTCGTTTTGCCCGTTTCACCGCCCAAACCACCCCGCCCACTCAAAAGGCCCACATTAGGTCGCTCCCCAGTCGATTTTTGAAACAAAACACGCCTGGACCCTAGGCCCACCCTGGAAATCATGGGCAATATCACATCGATTTGACCCAAAAATGGCCCATTTGCACTGTTTTACATGTTTTACCACCCAAAATTCCCCGCCACACCAAAGGTCCAAACTAGGATGCTCCCCAGCCTTCTTGGGGCATCCTAATTGATTTTTAAAGCAAAACATGCCCATCCCTATAGCCCACCCCAGAAATCGTGCGCTTATAGCCCACCGATTTGGCCCAAGAACGGACCGTTCGTGCCATTTCGCCTATTTGACCACCCAAGGGCCTGTTTTACGAGGACCCACCTTACATTTCTGCAAGGGGCTGCTTCTATGGCTTGAACCTGAGACCTCCTCCTGGTCACATTACAGCAACTTTACCAGTTACTCCATGACTTCCCTTCATATAAAATAAAAAAGCACAACAGATAAATCCCAAACAATTACATATAGGACTGCAAGCACGAAATAAACACACACACACCTCCCGAATACTAATTAGAAGGTATACAACTGAAAAGAAGAGAACCTATATGTACATATATACACATGCATCTTAAAATAATAATTAGAAGGTATGGAAGGAAATACTTATATTGAAGCAATACACCAGGGGCTTCCGATTGGACAAGTTTGACCATGCCAAAAAGTTGAATCATATGTGGTCCTTCTTCCGTACAGGATTAGATTTGACATCTTAGGTCCCCGGATTGATCAGATGTAGCAGTTGCAGGATTTGCTCCATTAGATTCTAAAATTGGTGCATCCTTTGTCTAGATGGATGAGAACTGTTAGCACGTAGTGTTGACCATCATTCTATGACCCAATGAACCTGTTCTGAAAAAGAAAAGTAACACCACTCTCCTGATCATGAAAAAAACACAAACAGAATTTATACAAAAATATGTAGTGCTTAGTAAGAACAAACAAGCAATCTGAGACAACAATTGGATGTTGTATAGCTCCCAAAATCCTGACAATGGAAGTGTACTTATTTCCTAAAACTTTGATCGTTATCTGTCATTATCTTTTCTATAGATTCTTTATGGAGCTTTAATTTAAAGATAGTTGTTTAATGATGAGCACAACATATTTATGTATATAAATTCAAAGCATTAGTATAACGTTTACAGCCAACGATAACAAAACCTTGGACTAATAGTCAAGAGCACTGGATGATTAAAGATCACTTATATTTTGCGGTCTGACTACATTCGAATTTTCCATTTACCAACTGACCTAGGAGATGTAACAGCATACCAAAATCCTAACAAAGAACAAAATATGCTAAGTTGATATCCAATAATCATTAACAAAAACCTAAACGGTGTTGATGTTTTTATTAGTTAAATTTATTGGGAGGCAAACATTTATATTTTTGATAGATAGGAAACAAACCTTGTGTATTATACACCTTTGAATTCTGTTAGAGTTTTGCATTTGATAGAAGAACAAAGCAACGTGAAGGGAGCCAAGCTGCCAATTGACCTCTATTAATCAAGAACTGAAGGCTTCACCATTTTTCAACATCTAGAGACTAGCATAGTCTTAATACATCATGACACGCCTGTTCATTTTATTAGACTTAAATTCATCTCTGGCGTAAATTGATTGCATGTTTTTGACCATTCATGATTTTCCTTTGCGATTCTGTAAATTGATTGAAGTTTAAATGGAGACAAGATAAAACAACTCCTGCAATAACAATCTATTGACGACCAAATCAAGCTAATAGACAAGCAAAGGGGAATTCCACAAAATTAACTGTCAAGTTATCTGGACCTTAAATTGCGTCAAATTACAGTTAAGTAAACACGGCATCATATTTTGAACACCTTATATACATCCGCTATAACTAGAAGAGTTAATAAGAAATGGCTATTTCTTTGTTATGTTGTCTATTATAAGATAAAAATACAAAACACTATTACTTTAAAATAAGCATCTTGGAAACTGAAACATGAGTAAATCGTTTTTCTATTATCTAACCCTGAATTCATTCCGGGCAGCTTGAGTAATGGACATAATTTGAAGGGAACTCCATAATCTCCAAAGCTATCAGCTTAATGTTTATATATTTAGTTCAAATCTCTGAATATTCAAAACAAACAACGATGTTTTAACATTATGCTGAAGAACCAAATACTGAAGAAAGTGATGTTTTACCTATTGTCATAAAGATCCAAATACTGACAAAAGCTCAGTGTTTGCTATCAGATGCAGTCGTATCAAGCTTGAAATCTAAGTTGCACTGACTCTTCACTTCCGATGCCGCACCATGTTGGATTCTATAAAACACTAGTTTTGGAGAATCACAACATAGCTAGAAATCAATGTGATGTAACATGGCTTAAATGATGGAAGCAGACATTCAAAGCATTTTCCAAAAATCAAAAATCATTGTCGATATTGACGAATTTAAAGAAAGTAGTGCACATGGGAGTGACAATATTGAGGATAGTGAAGGAAAACGGCGAAGGGGAAAAGGGGAAAACAAAGAAGAAAATGAAAGTGATAGCGGTGAAGATGAGGACTGGAGAGATAGTGGATACGGAGAGATGGAGGATCCCCTATCCTTGCCAATTTGTGTGAGAGATATCTTTGTTGAGTCATGCGGCCTAACAACTTGGATGGATGATCTAGGTTCTTTTCCTTCAAAGATTTTCATAAGAGAAAAAATGGTGGTCTATCGAGAGTTAGAAGGATTCTAGTTGAACAAAAATTGTATCTTGATTTTAAGAAGATCTATTTCAGGCACTTGAGGCATATTCCGTAATATTTTACGTTTAATGGACAGATTGTCCATTATGTGTTGCTGCGACGTATCAAAAATAATAAAAACTACATGAAATTAGGTTCTATGTGAACGATAAGCTAGCTTGTTTTGGCTTAAAGGAATTTGCTCTGATTATGAGGCTGAATTGTTCAGCATATCCCCGTGAATCAACAATGAACAAAGTCCTCCAAAATGGCAAAACCTTTCATTTTAAGGTAAAGAAGAACAAGAACATTATTGTTGCAAGGCTTATTAGCCTGATTGAGGGTAATAGGTTAACTAATCAACAAAAGTTGAAATGCGCTTTGGTTTGATTCGTGCACTCGATGCTACTAGAAATGGACCCGTCAAATAAGGTGGATTCAGATCACGTTAAGATGGCAGCTGATTTAGATTTCTTCAGGAGGTATCCATGGTGAAAAGAGTCATTTGGGCTGACATAGAGCTATTTGAAAAATAAGATTGATTTGAGCAGGCAGAAAGAAGAATTTGTGAAGAGGAATAATGTATCATACACTTTATATGTCTTTCCCTGGTGGTTTCTAGTACTTATAATCTACTATCTTATTAATTTATTATAAACTCTTACCTATTTATTTACTAATACATAGACCCTGTAGATTTACTTATGTTTCTATTGATTACAGGTTTGGATATATGAGGTCTTTCCTCATCTGGGACGGTACGCTGGTAAGTCGTTGGATTCTCCTTTGCCCATTTCTCGTCTTCTTAGATGGCATACATCGAAGTGAGACAACATAATGGAAGGCGACCCATTTAAGTACAAAGAAAATAGCACAAAGGTAAAATTATACTAATTATAATATGATAATAATATTATTATATTAGTAAATATCGTGTAATTTATATTTATTTTTTTATAGATTGTGCACCCGTACCTTACCCCTACTATCCATGAGATAGAACAGAGATACATAAAAATATTTAAGCCATACACAGACGAAGTTAAAGATACGTCTATCAATGCCTTGAAGACAGTTAAAATGCGTGACTGTTCTGACTTCATCAGCGGAGGTCGCAGACAAAGACAAAGATTTGGGTGGTCATAATTACGTTCAAAGTTCAGCACGTGCTTATGATCAGGCCGGTTCAAGTGGACTCAAAAATTCACCAGACGCTTCTAACGATGATGGCCTGTGTGAGCGTGTTACTTTGCTCGAGAAAGCTATTCTGAATATTGCTTTTTTTATTAGAAGGGAGAGGCTGAGGAGAATCGTGAAGAATAAGAAGAAGCAATGAGATGAAGGTAAACTAATTTATTTTTTGTTCTTCCAAGTTAATTTTCTTGCATAATTTTTGTAATCCATTCAAAACAATGCAGTGCACCTCGACAATACCCCTGTAGTCGGTATCAATTAAATCTCAAAGAACTTGAAGTCGTAGTGACTGACATTGCTGCACTAGATGAAAAAGTTAAAGAAGAGAAGAAAGAAGAAGAAACGGAAGAGGAGAAGGCAGTATATGAACAAGATGAGAAATACGAAGAAGAATAAAAATAAAAAAGTTAAGGAGATGACAGCTGAAGAAGGAGTAAAAAAATGAGGAGAAAACAAAAGAAAATGGAGAAAAGAAATCAAAAGAAGAAGAGAAAAATGAGAAAGTTGTTGATGAAGAAGTAGTGGCTGAACAAGAGGTTGAAAATATTGAAGAAGAGAAGAAATTATCAAAAGAAGAGAAAGAAAATGAGAAAAAAAAAGTAGAAGTTAAGGAGAAAAAATGTAGAAAATGAAGTGGATGTGACAGGCATTGTTTAGGAACTCAATGATGATAACATGTAATTTGGTGATTTGAAACAAACAATTTTCTTAATGATTTTTTGTTTTTAGTGATTTGATTTTTATGGATAATTGAATTAATATATTTGGCATCTCAGTGATGCATTAACTATAAAGTTATGTCCAGTTATTCCATTGTCTTGTTAGATTAAACAGTTGATTGCATTATGTTCAGTTACTGTCATAGTTAATAGAGGTCGATGATAAATGCTATAGAAGTGATTCTCTAATAACTATAGATTACACCCACAGTTTATTTAAGAAAACATACATCTATTTATTCAGTTTCCTACATCCCTATTACACCTTTCCAGAAAGTCAACACCAACAACAGACCATACAATATTTTTTTTAGGTCATTCTCTTTTTCTTCGGTCAAAATCAATCTATGCTTTAGTTGATCCCTCTCCATTTCGATTTCTTTTAGTCATCCTTTCGAGTAATCTCTTTGCGCTTAGACTTCTTTTAATAATGTCATGAGTAGATCTCTATTTTCTTCATATTTCCGAAGCCTTTGTAGTATTTGAAATTTAGAAGCGCTTTGAAAATTTGATGTCGATGGGCTGCTCGTCGGTGAGTCTTCCGCAAGCCATTTAAAAAAAAAACTGCCATTATCCTTGATTAAAAAAAATTTATTACATGAATTTTCTTACTTAAATAAAACAAATCAATAAATCACATATTCATGTACGCACTCACCTTTCCAACCGCACAGTTAAAATTTTTTTTATCTAAATTTAAATCGGTGCGTGACGTCCACAAAATAGCTTGATTACCATAACGACATATGTAGGACACTTTTACATTTGATGTTTGGGATTCTTGAGGCATTGTAGTTGTTTAAAAATAGATTAAAAAATACAAAAAATGAGAGTGTGAAAACAAAATCAACCTTCCTTTTATACAAAAAAAGAAAGTGAGATATTACCTAACTATGAAAGCTTCTTTGTAATAAACTTAAAACTACAACTACAGTAGAAATTAAAAGCTAAACTAAGGGGATGGTGGAGGGGTGATCAACTCCCCGAGCTCCATGTTAAGCCACTCTACGATCGCCTGTAAAAAATAGGAGATACACTGGAGTTCATGATGGAGGTGCTCCCTGTCCTGACCCAGACCATAGAAGAGATGGTCTAGGTCATTTCGAAGGAGGAGAAGGTCGTAGAAATGCTGGAAACGAACCCTCCTTAGTGACACAAAACCAATAACAAGATAGACCACTTCCATCGCAAGTTGATCAATTCCAACAAGGAGTTCCCTTTCCCAAAACTGACACATCCAAGAAGAGAAACATGGTACAGAGAGACACGAAGGATATGGAGTCTATGAAGATGCTTATATGATAGAAACAGACTTGAGTAAGATGAGATTGAAGGCCAATCTCAAGAGCGAAAGGAAGCTGAGGGTCAAAATAAAGATGTTGGATCCGAGACTTTTTGTCCTTATGCTCTCGAATTTGGCTAGCTTATGGATTTTTTTTGTGCATCTCTTGTGGGATGTTTTTAGCTCGTTTTTGATAAATCCCTTGTTATTATTGAGCTTTCGGGATCTTCGTGTTTTTTGAACTATTTTAAGTGGTTTCTTTTGAAGTGGCCAATTGAACAAGATAAAGTCGTGAATTTGTGGGCAAATTCCTCTCAAGATGGAGAGGATAATACAAGAATAATTACGGATATGGACTTATAAGGGTGCGCATTGGTCTTGAGACTTGGTTTGTGCAATTTAAGTGTAAAAGAGGCCCAAAACACACCAAAATCAGCCCATAACTTACACATGATGGGCAGCCCACTCTTTGAAGGCCCTTTTGGTCATTTTAACTTATATCTTGTAATAGTTATATAAAGAACAATGTAGGGTTTTATTTACTTAGATTATTATGGATGTTGAAGTGATAAAAACTTGCAAAACACAAAGTCCTCTCTTCTCTTGATGAGGCAAAACCAAAACTAGGAGACAACAATAGGGGGGATCCTCTTTGTTGTTGATTGCTTGGAAACATTAATGCTAGAGAGGTAGATTCTGATCTTGTGTCTTTGTAAGAGATAGGTTTATTGTTGTATGTAGTTTTAAGGTTCCAAGAGTTACCATTCTTGGTTTCTTAACAGATACCTTCATGTGGTCTATCTATCTATCCTTTTCCTTTTGTAATCTTGTATCCGATTTGTATCTAGTATTGTGAAGCCCTTTTTGTTATTGTTGTTGTTGTTCTCATTGTGGTTTAATCTTGTGTTGTTAACCTAGTTTGTTGTTGGCAACAAAGGTGTCAAATACCTTGTAATATTGTCGTTCTTGTATTGCATTCTTGAATCCGAGAGTGGTCTCCAAAAGAGTCCTTGGTTCCTTGAATTAGTGGACTGTTTTTGGAGTGTGTTTGGACTGTTTTGAGCTAATTTTGTGTTTTTCAAGTTTTTACCATATCACCCCACAATCACTCAAACCCTAATCAACTATTAAATCCATGGAGGAATAATCATAGATCCCACAACCCTAATTGTGGGTTTTAGTGCCATATTAAAAAGAAAAAGATAGCAACAATTTTATTCATCATTCAAAGTAATTAAACTTACAAAAGATGAAGTCTAAAGTTGATTCTCTTCCAAGTTCAAGGGAAAATTTCCACAACCAAATCAAAGAGTTGAAAATTGAATTCTAAGTTAAGAGAGCCAAAAAGAAAAGTAAACTCCCTTTTTTAAATAAGTTCCAGATGTTTCGCCCCTTTTTTAATTAGAAAATCCTAACATATGCTTTAAATACTTCATCCTAATTATGGAAACAAAATCACAGATCACAGTATTTTCTCGGACAGACGACAACGTGTGTGACAGCTTATTAGGAGTCTGACGACTTATCAGATAAGTCGTCAGCTATACTTTCCTCTCTACTTGCTTAAAAATTAACTATTCTACTTCCATTATTGCCGGTTCTCTTGCATCTTGACTTTTCCTGCAATATCAAATAGAAAACAATCAAAAATGATAAAAGTTGCTTAAGACTTTGCAATTATTCTTAGTTAAACGCCTCAAATGTGTTAGCATCTGCTCACACATCAACACTCAAGACTATGCTTTGCATTACAATAAATATCCCACGATACTTGAAGGATATAGTGATGCAAGTTGGATCACCGTATCAAACGAAGTAAAATTCACAAGTGGATATGTATTTACTATCGGTGGAGGATCAGTCTCTTGGAAATCATCCAAACAGACTTGTATTGCTCGCTCTACAATGAAATCTGAATTTATCGCATTAGATAAAGCCGATGAAGAAGTAGAATGGCTTTAAAATTTCTTGGAAGATATTCCTTATTGGCCCAAACTAGTGGCACCAGTATGTATACACTGTAATAGCCAACCAGTAATAGGTAGGGCAGGGAGCATGATGTACAATGATAAATCTCATCACATAATATGGAGATATAATACTGTTAGAAAACTTCTCTCTAGTGGAATTATCACTATTGACTATGTAAAGTCAAAGGATAAGTTAGCATGGCGGTAACTCTACCTAGAAGACTGGAGATCCCAAGAGCTAGGTTCAAGGAGATCAAACAAAGTCGTGTTTGTCAGCTTCAACATTGTCAAATACCCAACCTATTTTCATGATGTAGACAATATTTAGTACATAAGGATAAGACTTATGAAGTGAAGTCTTTTAATGATTATCTAAATTTGGAAGATTTGACCAAATAGTTTAATCTATAGGATTGAACGTTTAGAAATCACCTGTGAGAGCGAAGTGGAAGCCACTTCAAGGAGAATGTTAGTAAAGGTCTATTTTTTAAACTCTCATGAAATCGGGACGTGTTCATGGCTGAAAAGAATAAAACTGTAAGAACCATAAACAGTAAAAAGCTGGTTGTGTGACATGTGTTGTCTAGTTATACATTAAAGATCGATAGTTCAAAGATATCAAATCTACCAATTAACCGAGTGAAACTGATATATGTTCACTATGGAAAGTTCAAAGGGAAACCTACTTATCCAGATGCAATCAGTCTTTGCTAAATAATCACATGCTTGTCCATAAATTCTTTAAAAGATAGTTGTTCCTCATTCATGTGGGGGATTGTTGGGTTCAAGGTGTATGTGTGAATAGAAAATAGAGGAAAAATAGTGGAGGAAGAGAGAGTCACCAAATTGGAAAGTGTACTTTTATATTAGAAGGTTCACTAATTCTCCCACATTAGCGGAAGAAGGGAACTTTAGAGTATTTATAATAAGGAACACTTACTCCACATGGATAGTGAGGCAAGAATAAGGTGGTGCCTCGTGCTGACATCATCGTCGCTCGCTCGGCTCGGTTTCGGCTCCGGATTTGGATTTGGATTTGTATTTGTCAAATGATCAATCGATGAGATCTACCTTTTAGATGAATTTTATTTGAAACTTGTTTTACAAGTGAAAAATTTAATCCAAAAATCTGATATAATTATTTTTATCTAAGTGCGGGTGTATTTCGAAGGCCATGCAAATGCATACGCAATTCATCTCGAAGGGATGCGACCCTTTGAGGAAAAAGACATACTGTTTCGGCCTGCGGGCGTAGATGTAGCACAGGTACACAACCTTCAGGTGTAGATGCAGCGCAGGTAACCACTGGAGTTAGACAGTGTTACCTATGGCCGCAGTTCAGGTGCAGATCCAGCACAAAGTGGGTGAAGGTGACGTGACTGTACTGAATAGGTGCCTTTTTGCTAAACCAATGCATCCTTTCCAAAGGACACATTAAAGGCTATAAATACCTGATATATTCCTCAGGTATAGATTTGATTTTTAACAGCAAAAAAATACTCTTAATATCTTCAAAAAACTTGTTGTGATCATTAGTTGTTGAGTGAGTTCGATGAATCCAATTATTTGTGGTACCGCTATAGTTGGATTGAAAGCCATTTTATCCTGGGAGGAAGATTCCATAACCTCAGGTACAGTGAGGAAATTATTCGTTAAGGACACTCCGTGAAGTCGAGGGACTTGGCTTTACATTTCTGTTTCATCTTATTTCTGAAAAATAACACACTTATTGGATAGATTATTTTTAATCTTGTGTTGAAGGTGTTAAGGAACTTCATAAGTGTTCTTGTTTTAGACTTGAACTTGTGTTGAAGTTGTTGTTTCCTATATATAGATTCTTGTACTCAAAAAAATTGAAAAATAACAATCTTAAGGAATAATATTTCGGAATCTGTAGTGCTTGATTTTTAGAGATTAAAGCTTTAAGCTTTCTACTCCGATTGAACTTAACAAGTGATTTGAATACAGAAAATCTGCATCACAAGTTAAAGATCACTCAGTTGACGATTGAAAGTCATAAAAAATTTATCGTTAAACTAGAAACAAGAGGTGTTTAAAATTGTTGCACCTTTTTATTAAGTATTTCGATATACTAAAGGTACTTTCTTGTAGTGACAGGAAGATGACGACTGATAGTCAAGTGCATGATGCTGCAATAATTGTGGTGGCAACTAGTATTGCCCCAACAAGTCGTATGAATACTCCGCTGATGACACCAGCGGAGAAACCCAGAAAGTTAGCGGGTATTGATTCAAAAGGTGGCAACAGAAAATGTTTTTCTACCTTACAACTCTGTATCTTCAAAGGTTCACATTTGAGGAAACTCCGAAAGGTGCCCGAGGGAACCTCTGAACAAAAGCGATTTGTGATTGTGGAGGCTTGAAAACACTCAGATTTCCTTTGTAGGAACTACATCTTGTGTGGTTTCCAAGATGACCTCTACAATGTGTATAGTGGAAAAAAGAAAACAAAGGAGTTGTGGGGGGCGCTAGAACAGAAGTACAAGACAAAGGATGTCAAAACTAAAATGTTATTCATTGCAAGATTCCTGGAATATAAGATGATAGACAGCAAGTTTGTTGTTTCCCAAATGCAGGAACTGCAAGTGATCATCCATGATCTCCTTATGGAAGGTATGATTTTGATAAATACTTTTGTTTAACAATTTGAAAATGTTCTTAGTATTCACATAACCTTTATTGTAGGTTTGATCATGAATGAAGCGTTTCAAGTAGTTGCAATAATAGAGAAGCTACGACCAATGTGGAAGGACATCAAGAACTATTTGAAACACAAACGTAAGAAGATGTCTGTCGAAGATCTAATCGTAAGATTGTGCATTGAAGAAGACAACAAGGCTGCGGAAAGAAGATCAAGAGGAAATTCTACAATGCATGGAGCAAATATTGTAGAAGATGACTACAACTCCAAAAAGCAAAAGAAAGTTGGAAATAAAAACAATCAACCCAAGAAGAAATTCAAGAAAAAGTGCTTCAACTGTGGCAAGATTGACCAGAAATCAACAAATTGTTGGGCCCCTATAAAAGGCAAGAAAAAAAACCAAGCAAATGTGGCTGAGTCTAAGAAAGAAATGGATGATCTGTGTGTCATGCTTTGTGAATGCAACTTGGTGGGAAATACTCGCGAATAGTAGATGGATTCCAGTGTCACCCACTATGTTTGTGCTAATAAGGAGTTGTTTTCAATGTTTGCTCCGGATCAAGGAGAAGAAAAGATCTCCATCGCTAACTCTGCTACTGCAAAAGTAGAAGAAACATGAAAAGTATGCTTAAAATGACTTCAGGCAAAGTGTTGACACATAATAATGTCCTGTATGTAATAGAGTTAAGAAAGAACTTGATTTTTGTATCACTTTTAGATAAAAATGAATTCAAATGTGTAACTGTTTCCAAAAAAGTTGTAATTAGCAAAAGAGAAGTGTATGTAGGAAAAGTCTATCCCACTGAGGGCCTATATAAGATGAACATAATGACTATTGAAATCATTAAAAGTTCTGCTTCTTCTTACTTGCTAGAGTCTTATGATTTGTGGCATAAATGATTAGGCCATGTTAACTAAAAAATATTGCATAAACTGATTAACTTAGAAATTTTACCAAACTTTGATTGCAATAAATCAAAGTGGCAAACATGTGTGGAATCAAAATATTCTAAGCATCCGTATAAGTCCGTTAAAAAGAATTCCAATCCCTTAGACTTAATACACACTGACATTTATGATATGAAGTCAACACCATCACGTGGTGGGAAAAAGTACTTCATAACTTTTATTGACGATTGCGCTAGATATTTTTATGTCTACTTGCTAAATAGTAAGGATGAAGCAATAGATGCATTTAGGCAATACAAAAGTAAAGTTAAAAATCAGTTGGAGAAAAAGATCAAAACTATAAGAAGTGATAAGGGCAGAGAATATGAATCTCCCTTTGCGCAAATATGTGTAGAGAATGGAGTAATCCATCAAACTACGGCCCCATATTCACCTCAATCTAATGGAATTGTAGAAAGGAAAAACCGAACTTTGAAGGAAATGATGAATGTCTTACTTTTAAGTTCAGGTTTACCGCAAAACTTGTGGGGTAAGGCTATCCTTATAGCCAACTGAATACTCAATAGAGTTTTTCATAGAAAGACACAATCAATTCCTTATGAAAAATGAAAAGGAAGAAAATCCAACTTGAAATATTTTAAAGTATGGGGGTGTCTAGCAAAGGTCCAAGTTCCTATGCCTAAAAGGGATAAGATAGGACCTAAGACTGTGGACTGCGTGTTCATAGGATATGCTAAAAGTAGTAAAGCATGTCTATTTTTGGTTTATAAATCCGAACATTCGGAAATTAATAAAAATACTGTAATTGAATTAGATAATGCTGAATTCTTTGAAAATATTTACCCGTATAAAACTAGACATGAACAGTCTAGTGGGGGGTCCAAACGACCTCGAGATACATAATGATGAGAATCCAAGATATAGTACACATCAAAGAATGTCAACTTTGTTTGGATCAGATTTTGTAACATTTTTCTTAGAAAATGAGCCTCAAACTTTTAAAGAAGCGATGTCGTCGTCAGACTCATCCTTTTGGAAAGAGGTAGTCAATAGTGAGATTGATTCAATCTTAAGCAACCATATGAGGGAGTTGGCTGATCTTCCTCCTAGAAATAAACCTTTAGGTTCTAAATAGATCTTCAAAAGAAAAGTAAAAGCGGATGGTACTATTGACAAATACAAGGCAAGACTTGTAGTAAAAGACTTCAAACAGAAAGAAGGTCTTGATTACTTTGATATATGCTCGCCAGTAACAAGGATAACGTTGATGCAAATGTTAATTGCCTTGGCAGCGATATATGGTCTTGAAATCCATTAAATGGATGTGAAAACTACATTCCTAAATAGAGAATTGGAGAAAGAAATTTACATAGAACAGCCTGAGGGTTTTGTGGTTCCAGAAAAAGAAAATAAGGTGTGTAAACTAATTAAGTCGTTGTATGGACTAAAGCAAGCACCTAAACAATGGCATGAAAAGTTTGACCAAACCATGTTGGCAAACGGGTTCAAGATAAATGAATGTGATAAATGTGTTTACATTAAAGACACTCCAAATCACCAAGTCGTTGTTTATTTGTATGTGGATGATATGTTGATCATCGGTAGAGACATTTCTGACATAAATGTTACAAAATGAATGCTTGAGAGCGAGTTTGATATGAAAGACCTTGGAGTTGCGGATGTGATCTTAGGAATAAGAATCCATAGAACTCTACAAGGTTTGACATTGTCATAGTCTCATTATATCGAAAAGGTACTTGACAAACTAAAGTATATGGAATTCGGTACTGCCAAGACTCTATTGGATGTGAGCTTCGTACTTCGAAAGAATAAAGGTGAAAGTGACTCACAACTGAAGTATGAAAGAATATTCAGATGTTTAATGTATATAATGAATTGCACACGACCAGACATAGCATGTGCTATTAGTAAGTTGGGTCGGTACACAAGTGATCCCAACAAAACTCATTGGATGGCAATGAAAAGAGTTTTGGGGTATCTTAAATACACTCAAGACTATGCTTTGCATTACAATAAATATCCCGCGGTACTTGAAGGATATAATGATGCAAATTGGATCATCAGATTGAATGAAGAAAAATCCACAAGTGGATATGTATTTACTATCAGTGGAGGAGAAGCGTCTTGGAAATCATCCAAACAGACTTGTATTGCTTGCTCTATAATGAAATCTGAATTTATCGCATTGGATTAAGCCGATGAAGAAGTAAAATGGCTCCAGAATTTGTTGGAAGATATTCCTTATTAGCCCAAACCAGTGGCACCAGTATGTATACACTATTGACTATGTAAAGTCAAAGGATAATGCTTTAGATCCACTTACAAAAGGCCTATCTAGAGAAGGAGTAGAAAGGACATCAAAAGAAATGGGTTTAAAGCCAAGGACAAGTCAGCTGGCGGTAACTCTACCTACCAGACTGGAGTTCCCAAGAGCTAGGTTCAAGAAGATCAAACAAAGTCGTGTCTGTCAGCTTCAACATTGTCAAATACCCAATCCATTCTCGTGATGTAGACAATGTTTAGTAAACAAGGATAAGACGTATGGAGTGAAGTCTCTTAATGATTATCTAAATTTGTCAGATTTGATCAAATAGTTTAATCTATAGGATTGAACGTTTAGAAATCACTTATGGGAGGGCGAAGTGGAAGCTGCTTCAAGGAGAATGTTAGTAAATATGTCTATTCTCTAAGCTCTTATGAAACCGGGACGTGTTCAAGGCTGAAAAGAATAAAACTGTGAGAACCATAAACAGTAAAAGGTTAGTTGTGTGACATGTGTTGTCTAGGTATACATTAAAGCTCGCCGGTTAGAAGATATCAGATCTACCGATTGACCGAGTAAATCTGATGTATGTTCACTACGAAAAGTTCAAATGAAAACCTGCTTATCCAGATGCAATTAGTCTTTGCTAAATAATCACATGCTTGTTCGTAAATTCTTCAAAAAATAGCCATTCCCTATTCATATGGGGGATTGTTGGTATCACGACCCGATTTCTTAAGTCGTGATGGCGCCTACGTTATCCCACCAGTAGGCAAACCAAACCATAGCCCGAAATGATAGGTAACGGGCTAATAGGCAGGGACAAAATAAAAGATCGTGTATGATGATAAAAATCACAATAATAAGTGAAAACTAAGAAGAAAGCATATGTATTATATCAAAACGAGAGGAGGAAAAAGGGTCAACTATACAAATGAATCCCTCCCAAGACCTGATAAGGTCAGTACTAGAGTCACTACTAATAGGTACCCAGAGTACTAGACAAAAATCTAAAATGTACACAAGTAGTCCCGAGTGAAAATGACTAACTAGAGTGGATAGAGGAGTTTCAACTTTGGACGACAGTAAGCTCACCCCGCTCTAAACCAGCACTGAAAGGTAGGAACCGTGTCAACGCCGATTGCTAGTACCTGGATCTGCATCAGGAAAAAGATCCAGAAGTGTAGTATAAGTACCAAAAATCACAGGTACTCAGTAGGCATCATCGGCCAACTGAGCTTAATACAGAAAAGGTATTACTACAATGCAAGGGCATAATCTGAGTCATTAGTAAGTAGGGATGGAAAGGTAAACAACTACCAAGCTATGTAATGGGTGTAAAGGAATAAACTTGTGCAATACAAAAAAATAATGATGCAGTAATAACAAATAAATCAAACATAACGTAACTGAGCCCCCATAAGCCTGCTAGGCACACTAAAGAAAGATAATTAACCCAACCGTACCCCTATAAGCCAGTGGGACACACAAGTGGTGAAAGTAAACATAAATAATTAGATGCCGGACTTGAACCGGAACTCAGAGTAACCCCAACTATAATCAGATGCCGGACTCAAACTGGAGTTCATAGTAACAATAATAGTCAATTGCCGGACTCAAACCGGAACTCATAGTAATCATAATAGTCAATTGCCGGACTCGAACTAGAACTCATAGTAATCATAATCCATCGATAATATTAAAATCCATATCATAACAATATAAATGTCTAAACAATCATTCATTAATCTTAATTAAAAAGGGATAAATTCAAGATTTTTGCATTTTAGCTTCACGTTTTAAAGTAATAGATGTTATATTATGTTAAAAGATAATATTTCAATATTTACTAGAACGAGGTCCTAATCCGGATAAATAAGACAGTTTATATAAATCAAATAATATGCATCTACAAGTATTTATTCAAAGCTAGCATAATAGTTCACAATTTCAGTATATAAGCTCAATCTAAAAGTAGGGTAAACCTAGCCTACCTGGAAGCCAAAGCTATAGTATCAGTCCGCGAAGCTTTCGAATAATATCCCACTAGAACCCGAATTTGAATAATCAACTAATAATTTAAGTGCTCAAATTGTGCAAAAATATTTTCGCACAAATCTTGGAACGTGCAGTACATGGCACTTGGTTGCCTTTTGTTAAAAGGAAAAAAAAATATTTATTGAATAACCCTACTATCAATTATGCATGTGTCTATATATATATACCAATATATGTATAAATAAAGGAAGATAAAAAACCTTTCCAAATGGCCAATGGACAAGTGTGCGGCTGCAGCTACAAAATGTTGTTGTCCACACTTCATCCCACGTGTACGGTTAAATTAATTTCTTTACATTGCGTACATAATCGGGTATTACATAAATTCATGGTAAAATAATTCTAATATTATGAATATACCATAATTAATAGAAAATTATTTCTAACAAAACCTCTATTATATAATAATAATAGTTTAACATTTCTCAAAATTACTATCTCCGCTTAAAATATTAATAAATCATAAAAGTCCATTATAAAGTGATATAAATATATCATTACTTAAAGAATTTTACAAATATCGAAAATATTCTAGAAGGGTACTAAATTATATTTCTACCAAATGCCAAATTAAAATAAAGAATCCACGATATATTTAGATAGTACTAAAATTATATGAAAAATACAGGAAAATGACCATAAGAGTCATTACAGTTGGTTTCAAGGTGTATGTGTGAATGGAAAATGGAGAAAAAATGGTGGAGGAAAAGAGAGTCACCAAATTGCAAAGTGTACTCTTATATTGGAAAGTTCACTAATTCTCCCACATTGGTGGGAGAAGGGAACTTTGGAGTGTTTATGATAAGGAATACTTACTCCACATGGATAGCGAGGCAAGAACAAGGTGGTGCCTCGCGCTGCCGTCGTCATCGATCGCTCAGCTCGTCTTCGAATTTTGATTTGAATTTGTCAAATGATCGATCGATGAGATCTATCTTTTTAGACGAATTTTATTTGAAAGTTGTTTTACAAGTGAAAAATTTAATTCAAAAATATGATATAATTATTTTTCTCCAAGTGGGGGCGCATTTCAGACGCCATGAAAATGCATACGCAATGCATCTCGAAGGGATGCGACCCTCCGAGGCAAAAGACACACTGTTTCAACCTATCGGCGCAGATGCAGCGCAGGTACGCAACCTGCGGAGCAGATGCAGTCTAGGTAGCCACTGGGATTGGACAGTGTCACCTGAGGCCGCAGTTCAGGCGCAGTTCCAGTACAGACTGGGCGCAAGTGACGTGACTATACTGAATAGGTTTCTTTTTGCTAAACCAATGCATCCTTTCCAAAAGGACATATTAATGGCTATAAATACCTGATATATTCCTCAAGTATAGATACAATTTTTGATAGCAAAAACCAATTTTAATATCTTCGAAAAACTCGTTGTGATCATTAGCTATTGAGTGAGTTCGACGAATCCAATTATTTGAGGTACCACTATAGTTGGATTGAAAGCCATTTTATCCTGCAAGGAAGATTCTATAACCTCGGGTACAGTGAAGGAAATTATTCGTTAAGGACACTCCGTGAAGTCGGGGGACTTGGCTTTACATTTCTGTTTCATCTTATTTCTGAAAATTAACACACTTCTTGGATTGATTGTTTTTAATCTTTTGTTGAAGGTGTTAACTTCATAAGTGTTCTTGTTTTAGACTTGAACTTGTGTTGAAGTTGTTGTTGCCTATATATAGATTCTTGTACCCGAAAACATTGAAAAATAACACACTCAACATTCAAATTAATAGCATAGTAAAAAAATCGAAAACAATATTAAAATAATATAAATTATGTTTCTTATGATACAATACTAATACTTTTGAACAAATAATTTTATCTCTACTACACCAAGATTGTGGCTTATTGACTAATGAAGTGAGTTAACAACAATGACATCTCAGGTTTTAATTAGCCTATGCTAGTGGAAATTGTCAGATATCTTGTAGAATTAATTGAGGTGTGCGAGAGCTGGTTCGGATGCTGAGGTTATCAGAACTTCAATTTCAACAACTACCAAAATTAATGCTACGCGCCAAGGAGGGAGGGTTTGGTTGGTAAAAATGGGGGATTTTCAGAGCCCATTTTCGGTGGGAGACTTCATTGTAACATCCTAGGCAAACATACCACTTCGGCAAAACAAAAGAGAGATGTTGATTGTTGGTATATACGAAAGCGAGCCCTAGACCCTTGTGACACATTTTAAAATCGTGCGTGCCTATCCCAATGCCAACAATTCAAGCTATTACATCCATAGTCCTGATGTTCCGTCCAACATAAGAACAAATACCACTTAAAGATTCAGCAGCTTTCCCTTCTCGACTTGAGCAGAGAAACCTTTGAAACTTTTCACTTCCCAAATAACCGTTAAGCCTTACCAAAATCCTAACTATGGAAAAAGTAATATTTTCCTTATAATCTATAACCATAATATAAAGCATTTTCTTTTGTGTGTTACTGCATTAAACAACTTTTTTTCTCATGTACCTTGGGTTCCATTACAGTCGTATGTTCTGTGTGCAGCAAGGTTACGCTTCATCTCAAGGAAGACAAAGTAGACGTTTGCGTGGTGAAAAAGAGCAAAGTTTGGATATTTTCATCCACATTTTTTACTGCGTAGTTTCTGACAGATCATCTCTTCCCTGTGATTCCAAGAATTGATGGAATATAAGACAATGAAGACAAAGATGGAACAACTCCTACAATGACAATTGACAACGGATCAACATCGAAATCAAACTAATAGACAAACAAAGAAGAAATCCAAACTTACTAACAGTAGCGTTATCTATATAATTTTGAGTGCTTTGTCCAAATCCTAACAATGAAAATGTAATATATTTATAATAACCGTAATGTACAATACTTGTCTTGTGTGTTACATTAAACAACTTTTTTCTTTGTATCTCTTTGGGTTCCATTAGAACTGTATGTTCCATTTGCAGCAAGTCATGCTTCATCTCAAGTAAGAATGAATACTACTTAAAAGATTCAACATCTTTACTTCAGTGGAGAGTCCTACGAAACTTTTCACTTCCCAAATAATCGTTGAGCCTTGTCAAAATCCTAAGAATGATAAGGTAATATATTTCCTTTTAATCTATAACCATAATGTACAACATGTTCTTTTGTGTGTTAAATTAAACAACTTTTTTACTCATGTACCTTTGGGTTCCATTAGAGTTGTGTGTTCCACCAGCAGCAAGTCATGCTCCATATATCTCAAGCAAGCCAAAATAGATAGTTGTACAACTTGGAAAATCACAACCTCCTTACAAAAGAAAACCTAACTGAAAGCAAATTAAAGAGATAGGTTGGTACTTTTAGCCATTTTAGGTATTACCATAACAGACTAACCCATGTGTCTATAGCTATGTATAATTCCTCTAGACAAGTAATGAAATATCACGTTTTTATTTGACTACAAAAATGGATCCTAATTAACTGAATTCCGAGTAAAGTAACTTTAATATGTCATATATCGCTCACAAGTAATCTTTAATGCTGGCGAAGCTAGAAGAACAACGCGATGTCAAGGGAGCGAGCTGTTAATTCATCTCTGATATCACTGCTTTAACGATTAATCAAGAACTGAAGGTTTCTCAATTGTTGAACTTCTCACATAGATTTATGAAAAATCACAAATAAACACTTGTATTTGCACGAAATTCAGTTCCGAGTCGCCAAATCTATGAGTTTTCATTCAGACATTTGGCATAGTTTTAATATCATCACCTTAACTTCATTTCCAATGCAAATCAATGCTGATTTTCAAGTTCCCAGCTTCAATATGGGGCTGACCTAAAAACAGAAAAGGAAAAAGGAAACAAATACAAACCAAATCAATTTCCATTCGATTATAGAAATGCGGAAGAAGTTAACATTCATCAATCATTAGTATTACCTATCAAATGCCATGTTGTTGAAACGTCGAAGATCAATGGATAAAGCTACTCAATGAATAAAAGAGGTGTGTTTGAAAATCTTCTTTCATTTTTTTTTTTTGCTGCTTTCCGAGCTTGCTGGAGTTTTCTTACAAGAAATAGGCAAAGTATACCTCATTGTGCATTAGATATTTTGTTTTTCCGAGAATTCATGCCCTTCCAAATGATTTCACAAATTGATTGAACAGCTCCTGCAATGATAACAACGAACTGAAACTAGCTAAAGGAGAAATTTTTTAAAATAACTGGAAGGTTATCCGAAGTGTAAGTGCTGTTCCTAGCAGCATGAACTTTATCCTTAGATGAGTTTGCCACCGATCCTTTTAGATGGGAACAAAGAAACTTTAGGCTAGACCTCACAAGTCTCACGTGTGAACATGGTTCAAGCTATGGACGTCATACATACATAATTCAGAGATAGAGAAATTAATGATTGCCAGAATGTAGAGGGATGAAGGAAGACCTTTATCGACACTGATTGTATACAATCATTACCCTGGAACACCTCTTCCTTGATCAAGGAAACTTCAAGAATACAAGAATTGCTATTGCAATGAAACTTCAAGCAAAGAGACAAATGTAAAACACCAAAAAAATTTAGCATTACATGAATGGTGAAAAGGACAGTCTTTTACTATGATTTAGGCAAAAATTACACTCACATTCATGAAATAGCTGCCAATTCCTAACGAAGGAAGTTTACTTTCCTTTCACCAACTGAGCTAAGAACATATTGTTAGCAAAATCATCCTGATCAAGAAAAGAAGAAGATTTAAAACTCGTGGATAGTTGAGGCCAGGTAATTTCATTGTTCTGACGCTTTTAGATACCGAATTATTTGGAAACAACATTGCGAATTTTTGATATATAGGAACCAGAATTTTCTTCCACAATTACCTTGGATATTCTAGTAGACTATAGAGACTCTGCATTACCGGAGGACAATAAGATTCTACATGTTATCAAAGCACAACGATGAACATGTGCATCTCTAAACCGCATCCTCCTTACTCAGGTAACTGGAGAAAGGGAAAAAACAAGAATTATTTGATGAAACTTCAAGTAATGCATAGGCAGGCGAATTAACAGCCGTACGTATATTACATCTCTAGCTTTTTCAAATGAAAAATGACCCATATTTCAAAAGACTTATACATCTGGGGTTGACATATCAACGCATTGTGAATGATAAAAAGGATTCTAATTTGTTTATATTACATTTTGCTATGAACTTTCCTAGATAAAATTATTACTCCTGTTTCCTACCTCAATTAGTCTTTTTTCTCATGATGTATAGGAATTTCTGTAGTTGCAACATGTTACCTTTTTTGCCATTTTTCATGCTGATCTCAAGATGCTTCCTCAGCTTCACAGTGGCAATAGAAGCTACACGCTGCTCAACAAGATTTAACTTAGGAAAAGAATTAACGAACAAGCAAAGAGAAGTAATGAAAAATCAAAAGCTACTGAGTCGAAAAAAATTTCTTACATTTTTCAGAGCAATACTCATTTTAAACATTAAAGATATTCCCGATCAATCTCAAATTTAGGATGGCAATGGGGCGGTGCGGGTGCAATGTGGTGCGGGTTTTAAGCTATGCGGGGTGGTGCGGGTTTTAAGTTATGCTGGGCGGGGTGGGTGTGGGGCGGGTTAAAGTATTTTTTTTTTTAAATGGTGGGGTGCGGTGCATGTTGCAGTTATATGCCGGTTTAAATTAAAAAAAAAAAATTAAAAATTAGTATTGTTCTCGTGAATATACCTAAAATTATATGTATTTTTACTTAAAAATTGATGATACTTAAAATGATATATATAACACTACAAATAAATAATTTTATAGTAGTTTTTTTAACATCTCTATTCATTTAATAAAAATATCTTATTTGATCATTACTTGTACATGTTATACTTTTTGACAATTTTTAGTGACAAGTGATATAATAGAAATTAGTTATTATTTTCTAATTGTAGATTTAAAAATATTATGATTTTTAATGGAGTTATGATTTTTTTTAAAAAAAAGAAAAAAATAAAAACATGAGATGGTGCGGTGCGGTTATGCACGGGTATAAATGTGGGGCGAATTTATGCGAGTTTAAAAGTGATGCGGTGCAATTTTAAAACTTGTGGGTTTAAAAAAAACCCACACCGCACCATTGTCATCCCTAAATTCTCAATGCAGGAGATACAAGCAATTTATGACAAGTAACCCCTTTCTCAAAATTCTAGACGTGGTTCAAGTGACAGGCAGTTGGAAATACATAGTTCAGACTTCAGACACAGAAGAGGACAGTCCGATGGTTCTGGAAACAATTGGAGATTACGCCAATGATATATATGCAGCTCAGAGACTGAACAACTCCTACAATGACAACAAACTGTCAAGTTATCTAGACATTAAAGCACAACGAACAAAGCACTTCCAAATGAAAAAGAACCGAGTATGAAAATTTTCCTTTAAAATCTTTGCTTTCCAAGCTTTATAATAAGGAATGGGCAAAACTCCTGCAATAATAAACGGATTAACAAACTGAAAGAACAGAAAAGCTAATAGACAAAAGGTAACGGTCACATGATCTAGACAGTAAGTCGTATTTTCAATAGCATGATCTTCATCTTTGAACGAAAAAAATAATATTTTGGGGGCGAGAGAAATTATAGTTTTTAGGTAATTTAAAAAATTAGAATTTACCTCGAACTATTATATTTTTTTAGAAAAACTCCACTAATTATTCCTCCCAATTATAACTGTTCCAATTGTTTCATTCTTGTCAAGTCAGTAGTGGTTAATGCTTATAAGCTAATATTTTATGACTTTTTTTAAAAAAAATGAAATATGTTTTTCAAACACAATTTGAATGCATTTGGCTATGAAAAAACATAATTTTTTGGAGTTGGAGTTGGAGTTATGTTTGGTCGTGCATATAAATTGGAGTTGTTTTTGAAATTTTGTGAGAAAAGTAGGAGCGAAAAAAAGTAAAAATTTTCAAACACAATTCCAAATTGTATTTTGAAATTCTCATGGCCAAACACATATTATTTTCACTTTATTAACTAGAGTGAAATAATTTTTCAAAAAAAAATAAAATATTCCCATGGCCAAACGACCTGTATCATTTATTTTACCCAAAACTTCACCCAATGGCTTAACTAAGGAAAATAATTAACAACAAACAACGGGGAGTAATAAGCAAAACTAAAAAGCTACTGAGGAAAAAGAAAAACTTACATCTGTGGGAGCTTCGTTTTTATTAATCATCACAGGCATTCGCATCAAATATTGAGACACCGATATATATTTCAGGAATATGAGCAATTTCTGGCCAGTACTTCCCCTTGTCAAATTCTAGGAGTGGTTCGAGCAATGGGCAGGAGGAAATATATAGTTTAGAGAGGAAAGAGGGCATCCCTTTTACTGGAAGGGATTGGAGATTAGGGCAATCCTTGATGGTCAGCTTAGAGAGGGAGGAGGGAAACGTTAATTCGGGAAGGGATCGGAGATTAGGGCAATCTGTGATGGTCAGCTTAGAGAGGGAGGAGGGAAACCCTGATTCTGCAAGAGATTGGAGTTGATAGCAATTGCTGATCTCTAGACGTCGAAGCGAAGTGAGGTGCCCAAGACCTTCAGTCGGTATTGAATCGAGCTCATCATGGCGATATAAATGTAACAATCAGAAAGAGAGAAGGGAAGCCCTAGTTCCAGCATTGACTGAATTTGAGGTAAATTACGAGTCCATAGATATTCAAGAGAGGTGAGGCTTTTAAGAAGTTGGTTGTTTAATGTTTTGAGATTGGTTATGGTAAGCCTTCGAATAGAGCAAGGCAACTCCCAATTCTCACCACCAAAAATCTCTTCGTCATTGCCATTGTGAAAGATGTGCAACTCTATGAGAGAAAGGAGTCTCTGTAAACACCATTTCTTTCGCGGTTCACCATTTTCTCACAATTAAAGATCGAGTTGTAAATTGAAGGGCAATCCTCCATCAGGAAAGCACTCTATTTCTGGACAACCCCACAATTGCAGTTCCTTAAGAGATGAAAAACATACGTTCTGGCACCCGCTGCAGCTTTTTGCAATCGAAAATATCCAATGACGTCATATGGGTCCCACATGCCACCGAAAGTATTTCAAGATTCTCGTAAAAACTAATAGAGTGTTTGAGTCCTATTTGGAATCAAAAACCTAGTAAGGTTTTGGCAACTCCTTATACAAATTGCGTGCTCTTAGGACCAACTCAGGTGATGATATAGAATCACATTCATCAAAGCCATGAACTTTATATCATGAACCTCATAATTAGCATAATTTTTTCATTATATGTGAGTTGTGATCAGAAGTCGATTCTGAATCAACTTAACCTTATCTAATGAATCTTTTGACATTATCCAATGTATACTTACAAAGTGGGGTCAGCGGATGGTAAAGTGTACGCAGTCCATACCATTACCACTGAGATAGTTATTGTTTCCGATAGACCCTTGGCTTAAAGACAAAAACAATCTAAAATGACAGGAGTAATAGAATAACAAGAAACAATAGGTAGCAAAACAAAATAAGATAATAACATTAACAAATAAAGACAGTTCTTTTATTTATTTGTTCTAGCAAATGTGACTTACAAAGTATGACAACACTATAAGATACATTAGACTTCATATTTGTCTTCCTTGATTTCTACAATCATTTCACCATGCTTTATACCCTTGTACCACTTAGCGCATGCTATATAAGCAACTAAATCTAAGATTGTCAAACCAGCTAACAGAAAGTAAAACCTGTCTAGGTGACCCTTGTTAAGATTTCCCGGGATCCATCCAGACATGTTATCAGTTGTAGAAATTTTCATCACTACACTGACTATTAAACTGCTCACGTAGTTTCCAAGTGATATCGATGTCATGCACAGTGCACTTCCGAAGCTTTTGAGACCATCCGGTGCTTGTTCATTGAAAAATTCTAGCTGTCCTACGTACATGAATACTTCTGAAGCACCTATCAGAGAGTATTGAGGAACCTGCCAGAAGATGCTTAGAGAGCTTGAGCCTTCGCAGTGTGGGCAGTCTTCTTTAGCGTACTTGAGTCTGTAGCACTCCACAATTGCTGCTGAAAGCATTGCCATCACAGCAATGACAAGTCCGATACCCATCCGTTGAAGTTGAGTTATCCCTTGGGCCTCGCCCTTGATCATCTTAAACTTTTTGACCAAAGGATCAATGACTTGACGGTAAAGGAATACTAAACTCGCTACACTCAAGATGTCAAAGGCAGACATACTAGCTGGTGGAATTCTAAAGTTTCCTATTGTTGTCTTCATGGCATCACCTTGCTCAACAAAGATTGATGCCATCTGGGTGAATACAACAGAGTAAAGTATAGTACATAGCCAAATTGGTAACAGCCTCAAAATGCACTTAACCTCTTCAACTTGTGAAATAGAGCAAAGGCGCCATGGGTTACGATTCTGCTTCTCATTGTCAAGTTCTTTGGATGTGATCAGGGCCGCTCTATCCAAGAATCTGCGGTTCAAAAGATTTATTAGTGCATCTTAGAATAGGAAAAATACATAGCCATACATTAAGCATCTATGTGAATCGTTTGAATTGGACCTTAGTGCTTTGGTACTCACTTGAAACCATCGGTATGGAGCATTTTTCTACCAGCAGCTTTGGAGCTCTCATCGTTGCCTTCATAAAATACATCTTCTTTCTCTGACGGTTCTATTCTCCACCTCTTTGATGCAGCGACTATAACCTGAGAAAACCTGGTTATAGGGTTGCCACTACACCTGAAGTGCCTATACTTGGCACTGCCACCAAGAAAGAACACCAATCCAGCAAAGGAGGACGCAGCAGATGCCCAGAAACCAAGAGCCCACATACCATCATCCTCAAAGTAGTCTAAAACAGTGTTAGAAAAAAGAGAACCAAGGTTTAGGGACAAGTAGAAGTAACTGAAGAAGGCCACTTTGGATGGTTTCTCCCTAGGATCACGTTCATCGAACTGATCAGCTCCAAAGGTAGCAATGTTAGGTTGATAGCCTCCGTATCCTAGAGCGATCATATACACAGAGATATAGAATAGACTAATCTCCATGTTTGAATGCTCTCCACATAGAGTTTTTCGATCCCCACAACCTTTCGGTTTCAGCAAGTAAAGTTGTGTTGCCAGTGATAATAGTACCAATCCCTGTTAACAAGCGAGCCGACCATTGAAAGCGAGATTAATAAAGACAAACATAAAACTTTGTAGTAATCGTTCCATTACTAATAGTACTCCATCCGTTCCTATTCATATGACACTTCTTGTATTTTCAGACAAATGTTAGATCTTTGACACAATTCTGTTTCTATACAAATTTCAGGAATTCAAATTCATTACATTTTGAACTTGGATATGATGTTTCCTTTAGTAGACAAATATTCCAACTATTATTTCAATGTTTTCTTCAATAGTCACTACTTATATTGTACTAATACATAACACTGTCTGGATTTAATTAGTGTGTCATATAAAATACAGAATAAAAGGAATACCTAGTGCAGTTAAACTTCGAGTGGACTTAATTACATTTTATGTTGTGTGTCGTAGCTTTAATAAGGTGCAGGTGTAAGAGGCCAAGTAAATGGATACTTACAGTTACATAGATGACCTGGAAAATGGCACAACTTTTGAATCTTCCCCAGTAAGAGTCACTAAGAAAAGCACCAAAAAGAGAGAAGATATAGACGGTGCCAGTCCATATGCTCACATTGTTAGCTGCTTCAGCATTGTTTTGATGCAGCACCCTTGTCAGGAACAACACCAAATTCACCCCGACACCAAAAAATGCGAGAGTAGCTAAACCTTGATTCACTGGATAAAATCACAGTGGAAATATAAAGTTATAAATCGTATTTAGAAAGTTAGACGATTCTATTTTTTTTTTTTCAATTGATAGAGAAAAGAGTCTTTGTTCATGAGATAGTTAAATCAATCAGTTTTGTTTTATCGACGTTACATTCTCCTGCATACTGCAATTTAGTGTGTAGGTAAATCAATCAATTGAGACCAAGACACAGTTGTGAAATTGTGGAAAACTCTCAACTTCAGCCTCTCAAGTAAGATAAAAGAGCATCCATCTGTGCGATAGTTGAATCAATCACTTTGGTTATGCGGATGTTACATTCCCCTAAATAATGATATTTAGCATGGCTAACTAGGTAAATCAATCAATAAAGACCAAGGCACACTTGCTGAATGTGGAGAACTAGAGGCGAAGCTGGGATTTTGAGTTTATGGCTTCTGGATACTAGAAGAGGTTATGTACTTGAGTTTTTCAAAAATTATAACACATATTAAGTGAATTATTAAACACCAATAAAGAGTGTGAGCCAAAGCTATTGGGTTCTACAAAACCCGTACCTCCGCCCCAGTGGAGAACTTTCAGTTTTAGCCTCTCAATAGGATAAACGAGCGTAGGTATATGAGATGCATAGTTGAATTAATTAATTTGGTTATGTGGATGTTAAATTCTCCTAAGTATCTAGTGGGATTTAGTGTCTACAAAGGTAAATCAATCAATCTAAGACCAAGACACACTTGAGAAAATTAGGAGAACTTTCAACGTTATCCTCTCAAGATAAAAAGAACACAAATTGTGGCAAACAATTTATATAGTACTAGCCTACTAGGTTTGATGATTAGATCACCTTCATTCTCTACTTTCCAAAAAGCTTCTTCAAAGTGAGTTTTACTTTCTTAGATTAATAGGTTTTAATAATTAGGTAAATCTTGAGCCGGGGTTTATAGGAAACAACCTCTACTTCATCCACTAGATATGTTATTATTATTGTAATAATTAGGTAATAACAACAGACATTTCATTTCTCTATCTTCCAATCAACTTTTTGTCAAAGTGCTATGCACCATGTGTTTTATAGTTAACCATGACATGGATGTGATATTCCTATACAAACATTTAAATCATTCAATATCAATAGTAAAAGGTAGTATTTATATTCTACATTATGTTGTGGACAGAGAAACAAAATGTAATATTTTGCTTCCTCTTTTATTCCCCTCTTTTAAATCATGTAATTAAGTATCTAAGCCAACACTCAAAAGTCAAAACTTGCCCACACTATGGCCTAAGGCCAACTTGCCAACATGATATATGTCCTAATGTCAAAACTTGCCAACACTGTGCACTTTTTGCCTAACTGTACGCGCGGGCGAAGTACTCTAATCACTAATTATTTTACTTCAGATCTAATGTGACCTATTTGTCACCTTATTATTTTCCATGAAAATGAAGCAATCCTAATTATTATGACATGTCGAATGACTTTTTTCATCATAGAATATAAACCACTTTCCATACTATATTCCACACCTTTTCCTTATAATCTTGATTAGTAGAATGACCAATCAAGACATGTAAAAATCCTCCACTCTGGACTTGTCACTACACTCTCGATTAAACACAAGGTACGTATGACCAATCACAAAACACGTGTGATACGAAGGAACTTAATTACTGATACGTCTTTCTATTTTTAATATGTTATTCTTCTGTATACTATAAGCCAACGATAACAGCACTTCTACTTGTTAATATGCTTTTCGACTTTTAAGACTACATCCTTTTGTGTACGAGTCCAACGGTCAATCATAAAAACATTATAATTAACAATGCGGAATTGATTATTGATCGATACGCTTTCAGTTTTAATCTGTCATTCTTCTACGTACTAATCCAACGACCAATCAGGAAAACTGTATTAAGCACTTATGTTTATTGATACACGTTTTAGTAATACATCATCCTTCTACATACTAGTCCAACAACCAATCAGAAAATCGTGTGACACTAATATTCTTTAATACCTCTCAGTTTTTAATCTATCATCCTTCTAAGATGCCAATTAATTAATGCGTAGATCTAAACGCTATATATTCTCTCGTACTACATGCTTTCCTCTTGAAACTTACATAGTTATAGCCAGTTGGAGCTAAAATTAAGTTAAATTGTACCGTACCTAGTTAATGCGCTTCAATTTTATTTTCCTTCAACAATTTTTAGAACTCATCGACTTATAATCACCCTTACATCCCTAGACGTAACAACCATCCCCAATATCTCAACATATACCAACAATCATGTTTACTCAACATAAATCCATCTGATCAAATTATATTTTAGGAAAAAAATAACAATGTGGGGCCACAAAGAACATTAATTTCTTGCCATTATATATGACGTGGCACCCACATTGGGGATGAATATATTTACGTGTGAGAAATGTCTTTTCCATTCTTGCATGCTTTTGTCACCAACCCTCTCCCACCCCACCTCTTCCACTTTTCTCTCTTGTTTTTTTCCTCTTATTTTTGCTATTGCTGCCAAAATCCTGTCACAAAGTACAGAGAAACTGGAAGTTCCTTATGTGAACTCTTAACCCCTTCATCCCCCAACCTCCCAAAATGTTATATACATACAAGTTTTATATACGTATATAGCTGTCAATTGAAAGAAAACAGTATTTTGACACGTGTCCTTCGCATTTACTTGTAAAACTAGACTTTGCTCTTATAAGTCTTGACGTTTTCCCATGTGATAGCTGCCTTCATTTATTACTTAAACTCACCGTTTCCCAGATTTAATATCATATTTTCCTTTTCATTGAGTATTTGTTTTAACTAAAAATAGAAAAAGAGAAGTACTCTTATTATTGTTAAGGTGTATAATGTATATAAGTAAATAATTAACAAGTTAAAATGGATTAAAGGAGTAGAAAGTAGAAATCATTTTGAAGAAGTTGGAAACTCTAAGGAGAACTTGAAAAAAAAAAGTGTTTTGGAGTCTAGACTCTGGACATACATTTAGCAGTAACAATAACATATTCAATAAACTTTACGAGTAGTACGCAAATATTATCTTTATTTTATGCAGATAAAGAGGTTGTTTTCTTTACATAAAAATAGTGAACAAAACTTTTTTTAAGCTTGTTCATTTGCAAAATCTAGCCAAAAAACTAGTCCAATGTACATATATTTTTCTTTGAAAAAGGATTTATTTTTTTTATATATATATAATATCTTTTATGTTCGAACGGCTCCTAAGAAAACCACTTTTTCAACACTCCAAGTCAAAAACAAAGGGGAAAAATTGAGTTGGTCGTGAAGTTAGAGAACTAATATACCATATACAGATGTGTGACAATATCTTATCATATTTTAATGTGGGAAAAACTATAGTATATAATAGAAAGATAAGTACATTGAAATATCACTATTCTTTTCTTTCCATCTGTTTACCTTTTTCAGGGCGGACCTACATATATTTGTTCGGTTATCCGGCACCCACTAAACTCGATGCGGAATAGGTAAAATTAGATAGAAAATATTGAAAATAGGTACTCCCTTCATTTAAAAAAGAATAATCTACTTTCCTTTTTAGTCCGTTTAAAAAAGAATGACCCTTTCATTTTTAGGCAATACTTTAATTTCAACTTTTCACCTGGCATGTTTAGGACCACAAGATTAAAAGACATTTTGTTACATTTGACACAATTTTAATTTAAGGCCACAAGATTCGAAAGTCTTCTTTATTTTCTTAAACTTTGTGTCAAGTCAAAGTAGGTCATTCTTTTTTAAATGAAGGGAATATATAATATATAAAAATACCCACTAAAATAAAAGTTGATTGGGTGTATTGACATTTAGGTTGACTTTAAGGTTTTCCATTAGAAGGGATGCCCCGAGTTTGAACCTCATTGAGGTGAATTTTTATTTTTTTCAGTTTTAAAATTTTTTAAGCACCTACTATGTTTAAATCCTGGGTCCGTCACTATTTTTTTCAAGAAAGAAATATTTTAATACGTAGAAAAAAGACATTTTTTTTTCTTTTAGAGGAACTTACAGAGAAGCGTAATTGCAGCTAGCCATTTCCCAGTATTTGCTCTATTAGCAGGCATTCCATAAAAATCAACAGTTCCGTCATTGGTACACTCTTCTTCTTCTCCTTTCAAGTTGTCCTGCTCATCACATCAATATTTCAATTCCAACAAAAAACAATCAAAAATAATGGAAAAAACGAAAAAAAATAGACAAGTTAATTCACTAGAATTTTAGTGAATAAATACTAGCTAGGTGATCATTCTGTTTTCACTTTCTTGAAAACAAAATATAGAAAACAAATGTGTTCTCTTTGCATGAGAAGATTATCAAGATATGAAAATTAAATCTAATACTTTTTATGTGCCTTTCTTGATAATTTTAAATTTATGTTCTTCTCTAGAAGGTGAATGGTTGACGCTAGAAATAAGGAGGAGATAGCTAAATTAATGTAATTTTTTATTTTTAGAACTAGTTAAAGTCTTGATCATCACAAAAGAGAAAGGAAAAAAGAAGAAGTAGAAGATGAAGAGTGCAAATTAGTACCTCTTTGGAGAGTTCCAAGGAAGTCATTGTTGATGATTCAAAAAGACTACTTCAAAGAGAGTAAATTGATTGAGTGTAGAAGTGAGTAAATGAAAGTGAGTGATGCATTTGTATTTATAGAGGTTTGAGGCATTTAACTAGAGAAGGGTGGAGATTAACTTGGTGAAAGCCTTTATAGTTTCATTTCACTTGAATTTTGTTGAAACATAATTAAATAAATAAAAATATATTATTTTTAATGTTTTAAATTTTTTTAATGAGATGTCACATAATTCATTATAGTATAAAAGCATGATTGGGCATCTCGATT
>NC_061111.1:16943087-16944186 GCF_002878395.1 Capsicum annuum
CTATACCGAGTTCGAGAGTCAAGTGAGGTTCCATCGAGGTTTCGGTCTGCGGCTCTGTCATTACATCAAAAATAAAAATTACAAGTTAAAATATAAATAAAATTACAAAAATCCTATCTATGCAACTTTTTTTGGACTCCTGACTTAATTTTTATTACCTTATTCTTCAGGCGGGCTCCTGACTTCAATTTCCTCAACTTGTTGTTTGGCTTTCAATTGCTTCACCGTGTTGCTTGACTTTCATTTATTTGCCCGATTCTTCAGGTGGGCTTCTGACTTGCCATTTTTAACTTTCGATTTCATCAAGTTTCAATTTCATCACCCTTTTCTTCAGGTGGGCTCCTGCAATCAAAATCTAAACTAGAAAGAAAATTATCCCCAAAAAGATTAAGATAAAGAAAGATTTCATTTTTCTGAAAGTAATGTCCCATTTTTTAGGAGGGTCCTGAACAGAAAGTAAAGTCCCATTTTTTAGGAGGGTCCAAAATATAAAGTAAATTCCCATTTTTCAGGATGGTCCTGAACATAAAGTAAAATCTCATTTTTCAGGAGGGTCCTGACATGAAAGTAAAGTCCCATTTTTCAGGAGGGTCCTAAAAAGAAAGTAAAGTTCTATTTTTCAGGAGGGTCCTGAACAGAAAGTAAATTCCCATTTTTCAGGAGGATCCTCAACATAAAGTAAAATCCCATTTTTCAGGAGTGTCCTGAACATAAAGTAAAATTCCATTTTTCAGGCGGGTCCTGAACAGAAAGTAAAATTCCATTTTTCAGGAGGGTCCTAAACATGAAAGTAAAGTCCCATTTTTCAGGAGGGTCCTACACATAAAGTAAAATCTCATTTTTCAGGAGGGTCCTGACCAGAAGATAAAATTCCATTTTTCAGGAGGGTCCTAACTAGAAAGTAAAATCCCATTTTTTAGGAGGGTCCTAAACATGAAAGTAAAGTCCCATTTTTCAGGAGGGTCCTGAACAGAAAGTAAAATCCAATTTTCCAGGAGGGTCTTGAACAGAAAGTAAAATCTCATTTTTCAGGAGGGTCCTGAACTGAAAGTAAAATCCCATTTTTCAGGAGGGTCCTGAACAGAAAGTAAAATATCAT
>NC_061111.1:16944286-16965598 GCF_002878395.1 Capsicum annuum
GTCCTGAACCTAAAGTAAATTCTCATTTTTCAGGAGGGTCCTGAACAGAAAGTAAAATCCCATTTTTCAGGAGGGTCCTGAACAGAAAGTAAAGTCTCACGGATGTGCATTTCCAATGGTAGATGAATTAAGTGAAGCGAATTCTCCCCTGTTTCAACAAAGAAAATTTGTCAATTAAAAACTTAGTGGTGGCTTGCGGCACTTGGCTGTCCCGACACCTGCTCCAGTGTTCATTCCCTTCATTTTATTTCAGATTGCTGGAACTTTCCTCTTCTTTGTCGTGTCATTTACCCAAACTCAGATTATTAAGAGTGACTCCGAAATAAACATTGTATCTCTGCTTTGTCATGCTTCTCAGATAAATCCTTTAAACCTTGGTATTTTCATAAGTTTCCCAGCTTGTCTGTAGACAAAACTTTTTGCATGCCTTTTTCAATTGATGACCAAGTTATTTATGTGATTCTCTAAATAATTGCCTTAATTTTTAGAAAAGGCTTCAACTTGTCACCAAATGTCTTAGCACTCTACTATTTTCTCAGATGTTTCTCCTAACTTTAGCCCTCTGATCTAATGTTTCATGGTTAAATTAGATTTTAAGATCTGGTTGAAGACTCCGTACGCATGTCATATCACTAGAATCAATATAAAGTGTATTGTATAAAGAAAGCAAACAAACAACACATATTTAAAACATAAAGGAAAAAGGATACTTTATTTAGTTAAAATAAAAGATAGAAGGGTTTGAACACAAATGACAAAGGGACAAAATAAGATGGATCTCAAACTACAACCCTGAAATAATTTGAAAAACAAAAAAGAAGACAAAACAAACTAACAGACCTCTTTCTAGTAGGGAGAGGGGGTGACTTCTCAATTGCTCAGCCTGACAACTTAGCCACTGGTTTGCATATGAGCATGACTAGAGTTTCCCTCATTGTCAATGTGCTGCACCATAATTGATCCATCTTCAATCATCTTATCAATTTCTCTTTTCAAATCTCAATAATCTTCAATATTATGACCCTGAGCATCAGAATGATACGCATATCGTACATTAGGATCAAAATTTCTTGAACGCCGATTAAGAGTACACCCAAGGAGAGAAGTGATCATGCCCCATTGTACCAATCTCTGAAATAAATTGACATACGACTCTCTAGTTGGTGTGAAACTATCTCTCGACTTCTGCCTTATTTCATCATTTGGCTTGGATCGAATATTGGTATTAGAAGGGTTTTGATATATTTGTGGATTTAGAGGATGACTCTGAGGAGTCGGTATGTTCCACTGTGGGTAAGATGGGGGTTGAACATGTAGTTGTGCATTATATATTGGATATGGAGGTGGAGGAGCAGAGTATAATGAATTTTGGGAGTGATTATATGGATCTTGGGCATGAACTTGGGTTTGAGCCTGAGAGTGACGACAACGGGGTCTTCTTGACCGTGCTCGCCATCCAACTACAATGGAAGATACATCTTCCTCATTCTTTTTCCCTCCAGGTTCCCTTAATTGATTGTAATAGTCCCAAATGTTTAATGGATTCCTCATGCCTATCTTGTTCCTCAAATTTCGACATCTCAAAGATTGGAGAAAGGTTAGCACTTGAAGGCATGCCCCAATCTTTGTACGAAACATCTTCTTTACCCGCAGGTCCTAGAGAATTTTTCATAGGATTTTCTGCACTCTTTATTTTTTTGACTTTTCTGGCACACTGGACTTCTTGTTAAGAAATTTTGGTGGTCCAGTTAACTTAAAAGCAGGCTCAGGAGTATAACAATGATCACCGAGAGTATTGAATATAGGTTCACTAGCAGCATGGGGACGCACAACCATTGGGCAAGCCAGTGTGGAAGTCCTAGTAGAGGATTCAGCTACAAGATCACAGACGACATGTGGTGTTGTGAATGTAGCAGGCTTATGCTGAGGAGCTAGAGGAAAAGTGGTGGAAGTATTGAGATGCTTTTGTCTTAGAATGAATTCTGGCTCATGTTGCGGTGCATCAACAACAGTAGAAAACTGACTTTGAGATTTTGGTGGAAAACTCGAGGTATTTGTAGGATCAATAAAGGGAAATGGAGAAAGAGGCAATCCACTAGCCCAAGCTCGATGCATTTCTGTCATTTGCTGTCTTAGCCTCCTAATCCCTTGCTTCAAACTCTCATTTTCCTGATTCTTTGTTTGATCCATGATGTCACTCTCTATATCGTTGTTGGACACAACTAACCCTTTGAATTTGGTGTGATGTGAAAGACCAGCTAAAATGCCACAAACCAACCACCTTAAACTGACTCAACAAAAAACAACAAATATGTTAGAGTTAAACACTTTTTCAAAACCTCTTTTTCCTTCTGCTTTTTTTTTAAAAGATCACCAAACCCAAGAAGGGTGTCAACGTATCTCACTCCTGAGAGAGGAGAATCAGGTGTGCGTAGTTCGTGAAGTCTTTCCAAAATGGCCAATCAAACTCTTTTCTTTTTTTATTTTCTTGAAACTTTACGAAAATAAGAAAATAACAAATTGTCAAAAGAATTAACGAAAATCTTTTTGAATTTTCAGCTATAAAATTCCTCTACAAAATGAAACCTACTATTATCAAAGAAAAAGCTTTTTGGATTTTCAATTTTGCATTCATACGTAAATAAAACTTGAAACTATTAAAGGAAAATCTTTTGTGGTTTTATTTTAGAGATGAATATGACACCTACTCTAAATGAAGAGTGAAGAAGATTTTTTTTTTTTTTGAATTTTTCAGATTTCTATACAAAATAAAACCTATAATTACCAAGGAAAAATCTTTTGGGGTTTTCAATTTTGAATTTTATACGAAAATGAAACTTGAAAATATTAAAGGAAAATCTTGTTGTAGTTTTCTCTTGAAGATGTATATGAAAGACCTACTCTAAATGAAGAGTGCATAAAATATTTTTTTTGGATTTTTGAAATAAGATCCCCGAACCCACAATAGGCTGCCTACGTATCTCACTCCCGAGAGAAGAGAATCAGGAGTGCGTAGTTCATCCAGATTGGACAATTAATGATTAAATAACAAACTCAACCTTGACTTAAGAGACACGACAAAAGATAGACGATGAAAAAGTCAATGAAATCTTTTTTGGGTTTTGCAATTTGACACCAACAATTATGAAAGAAAAAAAATCTCTTTGGTATTTTAGTTGCGAATGCTTACTAAAGAAATCAAAAGAAAATCTTTTTGAATTTTTAAATTGTGAAAAACAAAAAGCCATAAAGAACTCTAAAAACTACGAAACTCTTTTTTTTCTTTTCGACTCACTTTTCTTTTCTCTTTTTTTCGGCTTTTCATTGCCTACACGCCTTACTTCTAACACATGCTTTCCCCAAATCCATCTATCAAATGACCATATTACCCTCAAAGATGCGATAATTAGCATGTTGGGATGCTTTAGGAGTAAGTTTCCTACAAAGGACCAAGTGAGTCCCGCTAGGTCTCAATATGATGCAGATAAGCATGACCTAAAGGCTGACCAACGCTGGGGTTCACCAACAAGGCTGTTCGGGGGAGCATATGATCAATAGTGGCTGCTTTGCTTTCCACCTACTTCATACATCCAATGGCTCCCCCCTAAAATAAAGGTGTCTCAACTAGAGTTCGTGTGCACGACGTGCACTTTGGGACTTGTTGCAGAAAGAATTGACTCAGGTTATGTAAATGATATCAGATATAAAGTGGTAACAAATAAATAAAAACTATAAACAAAGAGCATGGAAACGTACAACAGTGATAACAATAACACAAACAATAATCACAGACAATGTTTATACACTCTTAATACCAAACAAAGCCGATACGACTCCAAAATAAGCTTGAATTCTGAATACTAATCCCCAGCAGAGTCGCCAGAGCTGTCACAACCCTTTTTAAATCCCACAACGATTTATTTTAAGGGTCGAAAGGGCTTTTATTATTAAAGTGACAAAAATGAAAATTTATTTCGAAAAAGGATTATTTACATTTTTATTCAGAGTTGCCACTTGGATAATCCGGTGTGCCAAGTCACCTTTGGAGAGTCCTTTTTGAAATAATTTGACTCTTTAAAAACTAGTTTGCGAACAGAGATTCCGCCTAAGGAATTCTGTTGACCGAGGGGAAGGTGTTAGGCATCCCTCGATCCTGTGGTTCGACCACGGTCGCTTGTTGGATATCGGCTAATTTGACATTACAAATGTATAAACCACACAAAAACACATAAAACAATCAATCAAACACATGAAACAAAACAAATCCAAAATATAGTGGTCAGTCCAATTATACAGTCCAAAATAAAACATGCGAAGAAAATAAATCTCATTCTAACCTACACCAATCCTAATTACGCTTCTGTGTTTTACTCCATCCAATGTTCCGGGCCTTGATCGTGTGCCATCTTCAAGTACAACTTTCTTGGGCTATTCTCCGAATAAAGCAATACATATACCTCGGGGCATTCCCCGGTCAAATGAGTACATTTTTCAATTGTGATAAAGCAAATCCATTCAACACATATCTCAAACATTTCACCAATTTCACAATCCAAAAATTTTCCTACCCCTATCATTTGTCTAATGATTCACGGCCTAAAAAGTGATACTATCAAACTTAAAAAAGTCGACGTTTATTCCGAATCAGGCAATCATCGCTAAACCGACATAAATCAATATTCACTTTTAATAATTTTTTGATCTTTTTCCCAAAATCAACTTTACCCCAAATCAACTACGTGATTAACATACTTTACACCAAGATTAACAATCAAATAACGATGAGTAAAATCACCTCAAACAAATTCAACCAAAAATCACATCATTTAAAAACATTCACGAAAAAAAAGATAAATAGATATAGAATTGGACCTCAATCATTCATTTTATTCCAAAATCAGTGATGGATTGGAATTCATGGGAAACGGAACCTCGACCCAACTGGAACCTCAACGATGATCCCGTAACTTGAACAAATATTAAAGAGCACAAACCAACTTGAACTAGAACAGGAATCGTGAAAACACGCTCGAACCCATTTCCCATCGAGCGAAAACAGACCACGCCCGCAATCCGGTGAGCTGACCAGATTTACCCTTACTGTTTTCCATTTTCTTCTCAGTTTTTGATCAAAAATTTGCTGTAACATTGATAGCAATAGCCAGGGGGATGATTCTCAGTCGATTTCTCATCGAAGCTCTATTTTCTTTACTCTCGTTCTCGATCTTGAATCCTTCATCTCGCGACCTCTCCCTCTCAATCGATTTCTTTTTTTTTCCTCTTAAATCAACCTCGTGTCTCTCTATTTTTCACCATTTTGTGTGTACGCATCCATGGTGAGGATAAGTGTCTTGTGGAGGAGATGATATATGTGTGTATTATTCTTTTGTTGGTGGAGTATGTGTTTTATGGATGATGTATGTGAGGGTGAGTGTATTTTTGGTGAGAGATTGTGAAGTGTATGTAATTCTTCACCGTGTATTCATGGTCAGCCCCCCAGAATCCCCTTTGTTGAAGAAGACCTGTGTATATATATTGTGAATGAAAAAAGATCCTCCTCCTTTTTTGTGGGTCCCCCTTGGGTATATATTCCCATTTTATGTATTGATATGTGGGACACATAAGTGGGGTGAGGGGTAATGGTAGGTGTCCTAATTTAATTGGAGAGGTTGTTAGGATAGGATTAAAATAAGACAGAATTTGTTAAAGGTTGTTATTTTTTGTCATTTTATGGAGGAAAAATTATATGGTTGAGGGTACACGGTAGGATAAGGTAAAATGAATAAAAGTGACATCGAGGAGGGACAAAATTATGTGTCTACAGAAAGTATTTTAGCTCTCCCAGATCCTTTATTTTGAACACTTATTGCAGTGCCTGCTTGGTTTCTTCAATCTGCTTTAAATTGTCTCATGTGACTAACATGTCATCCACATAGATTAATATCATTACAATTCCATGGTCAGACCTTTTGATGTAAAGTGGGTGGTCATACTGGCTTTGTTTGAAGTTGAGTCTTAGTAGTTTATCTGATAGCTTGGCATTCCACTGTCTTGGAGCCTATTTTAACCCATATAGGGATTTAATTAGTTTGCAAATAGGTTTGTAACCAGGTTTGTGCTCCCCCTGACTCAGGAATTCCTGTGGAAGTTCCATATAGATGTCATCAGTGAGATAACCTTGCAAGAAAGCATAGTACATATCAGTTTGATGAATGTGCTAGTGGCTTGATGTATCAAAGGCTAGTACTGTTCTGACTGTAACCATCTTGACTACAAGAGAGAAAGTTTCCTAATATTCAATGCCTTGTTGTTGGCTATATCCCTTAGCTACTAGCCGAGCCTTGAACTTTTCAATTTTCCCTGATGATTTGTACTTAATCTTAAAGATCCACTTGTAACCAATAGGTCTTTTCCCTTCTGGTAAACAGACTAGATCCTAAGTGTGATTATTTTCTAGTGCAGAGATCTCAGCTTGCATTGCCTCAATCTACTTAGGATCTTTGATAACTTCTGAGTAGTTTTTAAGTTCTGTAACAGCAGAAAAAGCACATAGTAATCTTGATAATAAGGAGTTAACTTGCCATATGATACATAATCAGAGATAAGATAGTGTGTATCCTAATTCTGGGTCAAAGACACAGTCTTTGAGCCAGATTGGTGGTTTTTTGGGCCTCTCTAATCACGTAGATGGTATAGAAGCATGATTAGTAGGCCCTAGTTGTTTATGATTAGCAGCAGGCTGTTGATGCTCTTGTTGTGCCTCTTGTGCTGCTGGATCAAGTTGATTAGTGGCCTGCTCATTTCTAACATCCACATAAGGTAAGTTAGTATAGGAATCATCATTATGAGAGTACAAATTAGGGTCTATAGGTGAGAATAAAGGTGAATTTGAAGTCTTAGTTATAAATGGAAATACATCTTCCTTAAACACTACATCTCTATTAACAAAGAATGACTTAATGTTTATATCATATAGTAGGTAACCTTTTTGAACTTCAAAATACCCCATATATATAGCAACCTTAGTTCTAAGACCTAGTTTGTCTGATTGTTGAACAATTTTTGCATAACATAAGCATCCTAAAACTCTCATGTGAAGTAGAGATGGTTTCTTGTTGTATAATTTTTCAAAAGGTGACATGCCTATAACTGATGATGGAAGTCTATTGATGATATAGACAGCAGTTAATACACAATATCCCCAAAATTGAATAGGAATGTGAGCTTGAAACCTAAGGGCTCTTGTAACTCTAAAATATGTCTGTGTTTTCTCTCAACTACACCATTTTGCTGAGGGAAATATACACATGACCTCTGATGAATGATGCCCAAAATGTTGATTAGGCTGGTGCATACATCATTTACAAATTTAGTTCCATTGTTTGTTCTACAAATTTTAACAGTCTTGCTAATTGAGTTTGAACATACATAAGAAATAGTTTAATAGTAATACAAGCATCAGATTTTAATTTTAACAAAAATATCCTAGTCATTCTAGTAAAGTCACCCACAATAGTCAATAAATATTTGTTACCATCAACTGTAGGAGTTTTATAAGGACCCCACTTATCCATGTGAATCATATCAAATTCACTAGTACTTTTAATACTACTATAAGGAAATGGAAATCTGACTTGCCTAGCAGTAGGACACACTGGACATGTATTTATGATTTGAGATATCAATTCAGACTTGCTAGGTAGTAGTTTACTAAGTACTGTAGGTGCTACATGATCAAATCTCTTGTGCCAGAGATTGATTTCTAAGTCAGACATAGTGCACTCTTTTGTGTGAGCAGCTAGCTTGATCTCATCAGTAGTTTGTTCACAGTTCTGATTGAGTAGATATAAAACTTCTTCTATTCTACCAATACCCCCCACCTTCTTACTTGAGAGATCCCAAAAGATGAAAAAATTAGGATAAAAGAAAACACCACAGTGTAATTTCCTTGTGGCTTTAGCAACAGACATTAAGTTGTATTTGAATTGTGGAAGTAAACAACCATTTTCTAGTTTACTTCTAGTAGAAATAATGCTTGAACCAGTATGTGTTACTAGTAAAACATCTCCATTAGGAAGATATACAGATTTAGGTTGTATTCTTTCAGTAATGGATTCTTTTTCAAGCATATTCTTATCAGACACCATATGATTGGTGGCTGTAGTGTCTATGATCCAGTTTGTATTATTATTACAGACTAGACACACACTGCTTATACCTGACCCTTTAGTGTTACCTGAGATGTCAAAGGCACTAGTCATATTTGCACTAGACTAAGAAGAAGAGTTCTTGGACAGCATCTGCAGAATTTAGTCATATTGTTCCCTAGTGAACACACATGTACTAGGCTGTAGTTGCTTGTTTTACTTGAGCTGACTCTTTGGATCCTATTCTTGACTCTGTTGTCTTTGATACAGACTTGTAACATTAGCTACAATATGTGGATCTTGTCCATGATCATAAGGAAAATCAATGAGTTGATCAGCTTATACATTGAAGGCTCCTCCATTGTTGTTATGAGCATTGAATCCTCTTTGATTGGAACTTGTATAACCATTTCTTTGGCCCCTTGCAAATTTTCTTTTTTTTTTTAATTTAGGTGGATATCCCACCAACTTGTAGCAATCTTCTTTAACATACCCCTTAAGTTTGCAGTAGTCACACTGTAGGTTTTAGTCTTTCTTGAGTTTATGTAATCTTGGTCCTTTCTTAGAATAGAGTGCAGAGGCATCATACTGAGATGTAAAGGGTCCAGTACCTAACAACCCATTAGAGAAATTAACTATGGACTTCTTTCTTTCATCATTCAAGATCATTGCATAGGCATGATTCTCAGTAGGTAAGAGATTCATTAGCAGTATTTGGCTTCTTGCTAGTTGGTAGGTATCATTTAACCCTATAAGGAATGATAGAGTTTTTGTCTCTGCAAGTAAGTCACAAACTCCCTCAACCTAACACAACCACATGCAAGAGGTGGAACTAGAGATTCTAATTCATTCCATAAGCCTTTAAGCTTTGTAAAGTACACAGATACAGAAGAAGTGCCTTGTATTAGAGAATTGATCTCTTTGTGTAGATTAAATATTCTGGAACCATTTATTTTGTCAAATCTTTCCTTTAAATCATCCCAAAATAAATACGCATTAGAAGCATAGACCACACCACTCAATAAGCTGTTGGATACAGATTTCATTAACCAAGACAACATAATTGTATTAATCCCCTCCCATTGGCCCCACAGTTCTTCCCCAAACATTTCTCTCTTGCATGAACCATCTACTAAGCCTAGTTTGTTCCTTCCTAACAAGGCTATTCCCATGGATCGAATCCATACTGAGTAATTCTCAGTACCATTTAATTGGATAGAAACAAGGGAAACTCCACTTACATCAGAGGTGTACAGAAAGAAAGGATGATTAGAATCAATTAGTTGTGTGGTCTGTGGCCCAGTCCCTTGATTTCCATTAGTGGTGGTTGCTTCTTTATGTGTTACCATTAACAAACCTGGAACAATCTTAACTGCTTTTGAGTAATTTAGAGCACCAAGATCTCAGAGAGAGAGTTTTGAGTATGAACGGATTTGCACTCAATGATCAAGATGCAATAGACGAGTTCTGTGATAAGAATCTCGTGTGGCTCTGATACCATGAACTGATTCAGTTCATCACAGATGAACTGTAGGGAAGAAGAAAGAAGAAGAAAGCTCGAGGAAGAGAGTGATTCTTTATTCAATTGTAAATAAGTATATCCATGAGAGGAGCAGTACTCCTATATATAGGTGTAGTCAGTTAGTTCATTTTAACTGACTTGTAACTACCTCTTGTACCTAACTACTTATCTTAAGTAATTTTAAACTAATTCCCTGATTTCACTTTAATAACAACACTATATCTAGTACAATTGATACATGTAGAGAGCTAAGTAGCATTTCCTTCATCAACACTTTGCCAAAGAATATTTCATTTTGTTACACCAAAAGTATTTTTTATCTTGTCACCAATTCTAATCCAGTCATTTACTGCTCCCTCCTCCCAACCACCTCAACATAGCTTGATATTTTATATGATTCTTACTTATGTAACTTGTTTTCTTTACTTTCAGTATCATTTTTCTCATCTTGAAAAACTTATTTTTCTTGGGAAAACATTTCAAAGATTTTTGATTAATAAAATATGAAAACTTCAAAAATTTTCTCCGTATCAAACACACTCTTAATAAATGATTTGTGTTAAAAGGATGGTAAAATGCATGTTGGACCCCTTCCCCCCACTCCCACCCCCCAAAAAATAAATATATATACATATATATATATAGAGAGAGAGAGAGGGAGTAATAGATGTAATACCAGTTGAAAGGCTATGAATAAACAAAACAAAACCAAGTTAATGTTTCTTCTCTAAACTAACACTTAATTCTTCTTATGTAATTTTGTTTGTTTTGTTCCCCTTTTGTCTCCTAAGTGAGTAGAACAAAATCCCTAATAAATAAATTATTTTTTACCAAAATTTATTAGTCAAATAATACATACACTAACCTAACAAGAGTTATATCTTGAGCCTTGAGGTCATCATAGTGCAAGTGACGTGCACCAAAAGAGTGAGTTATAAATGAATTTTATTTTTCTTTCTGCATTAAGAAGGGTTAGCAAAACACACCTCAATTAACTTGGCTATTGTTCATTTTGCCTCCCCTACTTAGATTGGTTCAAATAATATGAACGTCAAACTTTAGTGATCTTATTTTGACTATTATTTTTCTCTCTTACATGTTTTGATATTCTGAATTTACTATTTAAACTTAACTCATTAAATTATATTTTTTGTATTTTATTCTCTCAATTAAGCTCATTAAGCCTTTAATTTTGCTCCAAATTAGCTCCTTGACGCCCCCCCCCCCCCACACAAAAACACACACACACACAAAAACCCCACCTCACCTCCTTTCTCTCTACTCCATTTCAACTGTTTATTATGCTAAGCCACTTCATCTTAAGAGGAAAAAAAATAAAATCTTTAATCGATATATAAATTTCAAAATCAGATAACACGAGTTTAAAGATGGAAAGTAATTGATGAGAGCGATTTCATCATTCATTATTGTTATAGAGAAGGAAATCAAGTGGCGGATGCACTGGCTAAGGCAAGTTTGGTTATGTCAAACCAAGTTTTTCATTCGGCAAATGATCTACCTAGCTATGTGAAAGGTCCTTATAGACTTGACCGGATAATGATGTCATCCTTTAGACACAAGCACAAGAAGAATCACTTTGCTTAATATTAGTAGTTGACTGATTGTCCCTCGATATACTTTGGTCTTTTTGTACATGTTCTTGGAGGGACACTTGTTTTTATGATTATTCCTTCTTCTGTATAGGAACTATGAATTCACTGCCTAGTTGTACATGATTTTTGGATAATGATATAAAGGATCATGCCACCATGCGGCGTAGTTGCATAAAAAAAAAAAGACAACATGAGTTGTAAGGTATTTGAACAGTAATACACCTTTAATTTATTGATTGTGTAAGGATATGGAAAAAAAATTGAGTAGATCAAGCTTGAACTATTTCACTCCATTGTCTTAAATATTTAATCAAGATGAATATTTAAATTCTTTCATAAACCTAGCTGCTCTTTTACACATTAACTCAAACTACCCAAATTATAAGATCTTAATTATGCAAAGCGAATAAAAAAAAAATTCAATTATACACATGATGCTTAATTATTTAATAAATAGTCAATATTTAAAGTGAGTCCACTTTTAAAATTAGGTAATCAAGTCTTTCAACAGATTAAAGCATATTAAAATGAATGGAATATTTTCCTGTATCAAAGCAACCATTTGAGAGATAAAGAGGGATATAATATATTTAACACAAAAAGAAAATTAAGCTCATTCCCCCATCCTCCCCCCAACTCCCACCCTCAACTCATTCATGCTATCTTACACATAATAAAGGCTGATCAGTGAAATGGCCTTCATCAAAATATTATAATATATATACATGCACACATACATAATATATATGTGTGTATTATGTAAGTATGTGTATATATTATAATATATATAGTTGAACAATTTTTATATATACATACGCTCTTTAGGAAAATATCAAATCTTGAACACTTTTAGGAAATTTTTTATTTTTGCCACCACATCTTTCACTCTTTAGTTTTTTTGGCAATCAAGAGATATATTAAGAAGGAATAGTTCCAGAGGAGTTAGTATGGTTCAAGAGCAAAACCTTTGGGTTATGCCCATGAGAAAGTACTGGAACCTTTCTCACATTCGTAGTACCAACTACATCCACCCATACATTTCGGGCTACAAAGAGGGGGGGGGGAGAAACAAAAATATTACAAAGACTTAGTTATTTCTTCCTTGCTCTATGTTTAGCTAAGACATCAGCAACTAAGTTTTCCTCCCTATAGCAATGCTGAATTGTTGTTGGCCCCAGCTTTCCTAATAGCAACCTATATTCATAGAGGAGAGGGTTATAAACAAGATTTCCCTGCTGGAGCATCGCAATTATTTCTTCAGAACTAATATTAATATGAATTGGAAGCAAATGATGCTGCAGTACAAGCTGAAGACCTTGAATTAGGGTAGCTCCATCAAATTATTGGTAGCATAAGAAAAGTGTTGGGCAAACCCCAGTACCCAATCCCCATTAGAATTCCTAATCACACCCCCAATGCCACCATTACAAGGGTTACCTAAACAAGAACCATTGGTGTTGAGTTTATATGTACCTTGCAGGGGAAGTGTCCAAGCAATGGAAATGGGAATCCTAGTAGAGAGAGAGGTCTGGTGGGTGAGGTGAGCAAATTCAGTAGCTTCTACATAAGCTTGGGTGAAGGAAGGAGGTAAGGACTTATTATTGAAGAGGTTTGAGATTTTGTTCTTCCAAATAGTCCAAAAGCAAAAAGGAAGAAGAGTAGATCACGAGAGAAAACTATCAAAGCTTGAATATTGAAGCTGCTTGACAGTGCTGAACTAATATGCAGGGTGAAAGGAGTCTAGGGATAAAGAGAACTCACCCTTGTAGAGCTTGATCAGGTTACTCCAAAAGTAGGTAGTTTGAGGACACTCAAATAAAAGGTGAGGGATGTTCTCCAAAGAGTGAGTGAAGGAGGGACAGGAAGGGGAAAGGTTGATACCTCTATGAGAAAGCGTAGCTCTAGTGGGGAGGCTATTATGGCTCAAAATTCATAGGAAGCACTTAATCTTATTAGGAATAGGTGCTTTCCAGATCCATTTCCAATGGGAAAGAGCAAGTCCAGTCCTATTAATCCTGGATAGTAGAAGGTGGTAAGCAAAAGCACAAGTAAAGGATCTATTACCAGAAAGAAGCCATCTAGGGGAGTCAGTGTTGATAGAAAGGTCAGGCCTAAAAGTATTATGAATCCTGGCTTGAAGTGGAGCAGGTATGTAAAAAAAGAGAGAGTCTAAGGATATCACCCTGTTAGAGAGATAGGAGGCAACTTTAGGTGGCTTGGGGTCAGGCAAGGGGCATAAAAGAGTAGGGAGAGAGGGAACCCAGTGATCATGCCAGATATCAATATTATTCCCATCATGAATAGACCAGAAGAGAGCATTCTTTCATAAGGACCAACCTCTCTAAATATTACTCCAGGTAGAGGGGGAGGGAGAGGTTTTGAGGTTGGAATTACCATATTTGTTAGCCAAAAGTTGGGTCCAAAGAGAGAAAGGGGAGGTGTGGAATCTCCAAGCAAGGCTGAAAAGAAGGGAATCATTTTTAATACTAGTTGTTTAGAACCCCAGACCCTCTTGATGATTAGCGAGAGTGGCAGTGTTCCAATTAACCAGGTGCATCCTCTTTTTAGCCTCAGTAGTGCCCCAGATAAAGTTTCTTTGGATTCTATCAAGGAGCTTGTGAATCTTGCTAGGGAGAAGGATAAATTGCATGACATGGTTGGGAATAATGCTCAGGCTAGATTTAGCAAGGTGACTTTTCCAGCCTTATTCTAGTTTTTCAACTAGCAAGTTTGGAATGCAAGTTGTCCAGGAAGAAATAAAAGTCAGCAAATTTAGGAGGGCCCTAAAACATGGGAAAGCCCAAGTACTTCCAAAAGAAGTACTAACCTTGATACCAAGAATAGAATACAAAGTAGATTGGGTAGTTAGACTGCAATTAGCAGAAAAGATAACCTTATACTTGCCAAGGTTGACCTTTTGGCCAGAGTGAGAACTAAAGCTATTAAGGACCCTGGTCATGGTAAGACTAGAGGTTCTATCTGCCTTAGCAAACAAGGTTAGGTTATCAGCAAAGATGAGGTGGGAGAAAGGAGGGCCTCTTCCACTGATTTTGATGGGGCTCTATTGGAGAGTGTCAATCTCATGGTTGATGCTTTTAGTTAGGAGATCTATATAGAGAATAAACAATAGGGTGACATAATATCACCCTGTCTGATTCCCCTGGTGGGATAAAAGGCATCAGTTTTACCCCTATTCACAAGAATAGCAATAGAGGAAGAGGAGGGGCAAGACATAATGAAGGCAGAGAGCCCAAGAGAAAATTTGAAATAGAATAGAGTTTGCCTAATAAAGGACCATTCAAGTCTATAAAAAGTTATCTCAAGGTCAATCTTAACAATCATGCTCTGAGATCTTCCTTTTTAGGTCCTAAGGTGCCTTAAGTACTCTTGAACAATAATAACATTGTTAGAGGCCCTCTTCTTAGAGAGAAAACTAGCCTGAGTAGGACCAATGATGGCTTAGAGGTGCGGCTTAATTCTATTGGCAATAATCTTAGTGACAACTTTATACTAAGTAATGCAAAGGACAATAGGTCTGAAGTTCCTAAGAAAGGAGGCATTCTTACACTTAAGAATTAGGCACAGATAAGTATAATTCACCCTAGCATCCATGGTATAGGTGGTGAAGGTGTGGGTGAAAAAGGAAAAAAGCAAAGGGCCCAAAGAGTCCCAATATTTTAGGTACATGAAAGGGTGAAGACCATCAGGACCAGGAGCTTTTGAAGGTTTGAAGGAGAAGATAACATTTTTATTTCAGCATAGGAAAGGAGGAGTCCATAGCTAGGTGTCTTGAGGTGGTTATGGATCCCATATTAGAGGGATTTGCCTGACAAGCTTGGAAACTACAGGTAAGATCAGTAGAGAAAAGAGAGGAATAGAAAGACAGGATAGTATTCTTGATCTCCTGTTGATTGTGTATCCAGACACCATTCTCATTGAGGAATTGGATCCCATTTTTCCTCCTCTTATGAATGGTAGTGGTATGGAAGAATTTGGTGTTTTGGTCCCTCTCTATAAGCCAGTTAATTCTAGATTTAAGCATCCAGAAAATAGATTCATCCCTGAGAAGGGACTAGTAGTCCTGAAGAAGCTACTGCTCAACGGTATGTAAAAAGGAGCTGGTAGGGTACTTAGGAGACTTTTGTATCCCAACTAGTCTAGGAAGAATGTGCTTTTATCTATAGAAGAGGTTACCAAAAACCTCCCTGTTCCAGGTTCTAGCCTTCTCCTCAAAGTCCATGGTAGCATTAGTGAGGTCAGAACCAGTAGGGAAGAATTGGATTACTAAGTTATGAAAGTCACATAGTTACACCACATGAATTCAACTCTGAAAATCTTCAGGATATGTAGATGAGGCCTAGAGAGTTGAAGAAGCAAGGGACAATGATCTGAATGGGTCCTAGGAAGGTGTAAAACATAGGAGTCAGGGTATAACTGAATCCAGCTATCAGTAGCCAGGCATCTATCAAGCCTCTCCATGATAAGGGACTGTTTATTTCTATATGTCATATTAAACCAGGTAAATTTAATGCCCCTAAAGCCTAGGTCTATGAGCCCACAATAGTTAATACATCTCCAAAAAGCATTAGACCTATGTATATTTATATAGTTTCCCCAAAACTTCTCAGAGGTACTCAGGATCTCATTAAAATTACCACCTATAAGCTAAGAAATACTGGTATCATGAGTAAGAGAGTCAGCCATGGAACTGAGATGGTCCCAGAGATTATGTTTGAGTAAGACATTAGTACTAGCATAAACTATAGAAAGAATCCAGGAGGTGGGAGGATTACTAACCTGAACAGTAGCATGAATAACTTGAAAGGAAATAGAAATTCTAGTGAGGGAAATGGTGTCCTCCATCCAAAATATAACAATACCCCCAGAGTGTCTAGTATTACTGGATTAGAGGAAACAGTGAAGCCCATCTCATCATCTTACTTAGAGTGATCCACCATCCTAGTTTCCATGAGAGCAAGGATGGAGGGTTGATGGATATTAACCATAGACCTGCAGTTTCTATAGAATTCAGCATTGTTGGCTCCCCTAGAATTCCATATTATGCTCTTTTGCATCATTGGTAGGGGGCTTGTGGTGTCACTGCTTCCAATTCCTTTCCTTTTCCCGAAGAGCTGGAGGGCTCCTGAGGGGAGGGGTTCTTCCTTTTCCTAGATAATGGAGTAACGTTCACTTTGAAAGGATCTCCTAGCATAAGGTTTGGTAGGTTGATTCCTAGTTCTAACCTGACAAGATCTTGAGGTAGAAGAAGGATGACCATCTCGTGTAGGAGCTTCACAAACTCTAGATTTACAGGATTTGCTAGAGTGAGAACATCCGTCTTGGGAACTCTTAGCTGAGCTAACAGGAGTTTTATCTCGTGGTCGATATCCCTTAGAGAAGCTAAAGTATTTTCCCTTTTTTAAAGCTCCAGGGAGAGAGAGTTGGGGTTGTGAGATAATGGGGGAGTGGGGATGGTTGATGTCTGGCTGACCCTATTGAGATTGACAAAATGAGGCCCCTGAGATAGTAGAGTCTGATTCAGGGGAGGATAAAAGAGGAGAGTTAAGCTGGTTTGGGTCATTAGCTCCGAGATTAGAGCAGGGGTGAGGTCCCCCTAAAATGATGGACTAAAAATCTGAAGCATTGTCGCCAACCATACATTGGGGCCAAAGTGCTAGAGCCCCTCATTGAGACAGGTCATGGCCAGCTGAGCTAGATAGGATGGGTCCTGAATGAAGAGAGTGAAGTACATCCCCTTCCAATAGAGATGAAGTGGAAAGGACACGTTTGAGAGGCATATTTCCAACCATGATGTTAGAAGGTATGGTAGAGGAAGGGGGTACGAAGACTAAGGTGATCGAATGATGAAGGTTGGAGGTCATTTTGGCTAGGAATGATTTGCATGGAAATAGTAGTGAGTTTAAAAGTAGAGTTACTTGCGGGAAGAGGAAGAGTTACGGCTACAGGACATTCAGACATATTAAATGCTATGTCTGAATCTGCCCTGTTGTCCATCGAATCCCCTTGGTGGGAAGAAACAGACGCCATCAGCATGGTGAGAGAAATATCACTAGGAGGGTTGGAGGTAATGATTAGCGAAGGAGAGGGGGGTCCACCTGAAGGGCCTGCATTCCTAATTAATTATTAAAAAGAGAGGAATATATAATATTAACAGGAACAGTAGTAGGCGGATTATTTAAAGAAATGGAAACCGAGTGGGCCTTAGGTGAAGGATCCACGTCCATAGACATTTTTGGGCCAAAAAATGGCCTAACGAGGGTTACTTTTGACCCAGCGGAAGAATAATTAGGTAGTTGGGCCCGAGGTAGTTCAGGGTTAGCCATGGCCTCAGCGGATGAGGGCCCAAAAGGGCAAAGCCCTATCCTGCCCTGGCCACCACAACTGGAGGTAGAGGCGGCATGAACATCCATGGAATGTGTAGGGAAAGGGGACTTACCTGGGGCCAGGCCGTGTCAAAGCTTTAGAAGGACTTCGGGTAGGTGACGCCGAGGAGATATGCTTCTTCTTCCGGGGAAAAGAAACAGTGTGACATTCGCTATGATCCATCTCAGTTGTCTGTAAAACTGGAGGGCTTTGTTCGAATGATAGATCCATGGGAGGAGAAGCAACCTTGTGGGAACAATTTGGGGTGATGTTACCGAGGTAGCCACACAATTTATAGAGGATTCTCCCTCCTTCATACAGTAGAGATTGCCGCTGCTTTTCGATGATGATGAAATATTTGACGGGTTGACCCAAGTCAATTTGCACATAGATGCGGGGGCATATCTACCTCTAATGGTGGAAGATGTGCATGCATCTACCTTCAATAATTTATCGATCTTTCGACTTATCCTTTCCAAAATATGAAGATCGTAAAATTCCGTCAGCAGTTGAGGGAGACGCACCCAGACAGTCGTCGAGTCAATTTGAGAATTACTGGGGACGAAGTTTGGTTCCTAGATCCGGAGTGAGATGTAGCTCCCCGCAACAAACCAGAGCCCCCCTTGCAAGATCTTAGCCTGACTAGTCGGGTTTGGTAATTTAACGGTGTAGAAATTGATGCCCAAATCAATCAAACAATGAGGTTTCGAAAATTACCAAAGGGCTTCCAGTTTGGTCTTCAAATACTTGTGAGTGAATTTTGCTTCAACGGCCTTCACAATTAGGGAGAATTGCCAAGGGGAGTACAAACGGGTCTTGTCCTCTAAACTAAGCGTAATTATAGAGTCTTGTAGATCAGCTGGGGTTGGAGCATTAGACGGATCTACAATCGTGAAAGTGGACGGGGCTAATTTACCCGAAGTGACATCGCAGTAAGAAGGGTAGTTGGAGATAGGCTCGGTGGGAGTTGTGGTGAGTTCGGAGGGAGGAGAAGTTGATTCAAGCATAGTGGAGTCCATAAGAGAGAGGAGATGGAAGCAATAGTATAGGAAAGAAGAAGTATAGGAAAGCAGTAGTAAAGGAAAAGTTTGAGAAGAAAATGAAAGGAAAGAAACTAGAGAGAAGGTAGACCCTCTCTCTCTAACGTGGCAACATCACTCATTATTTTCTTTCTCTTTCACTCTTTAGTTAGGTCCAAACACTATTTTGAAAAGAGTTTAAATCCTATGAAATGTAAGTTAAATATTTATAATTGGACCACTTAAAGATACATAACTACAATTAACGTTTATTATAAATATAAATATTAATTAATAAGATTTTGCCAATTAACTAGATAACATGTTATTACACATTACATGTTAATTTAATTCAATGATCTTATGTAATAATTTTTATAAAGTTAGTGTACAATATAACTTAAATTCGTACAGATATAGATATTAAGTAACTCAACTTTAAAAGCTAGTTCAAAAAGTGAAAATTGTTCAAGTCATGTTAAAAAAATCATCCATTTCTTAAATGACCAAATGGACTCTTCACTTCACTCACGCTCAAAATTGAACATCTTAGTTGTGGACAATTAATATGGAAGTTCAATCAAGAAAGAGTTGGGCTAAAACATGCTTTGGTACCATGATAAACTATGTAATCATCTTATTTAAAAACTTAAATTATTAAAAAAAGCACATTTTTATTTACATAACTATTTGTTCAATGAACTTTCAACAAAAATAAAATTATTAGACATATCTATACCACTCTATTTTTTTCATAAGTAAGTGCCTCAAACCTCTATAGATACAAATGTATCACAAACTTCACTTTCATTACTCTCAACCAACTTGTTGTCTCTTCATTCCCACCATCGAATATCTTCCTTTTTTGTGTCATCAATAATATATTTCTTGAAAATGTTCAAAAATTTAAAAAAAAATTATATCGAACACACTCTTGATAGATGTTCTGTTAAAAGAAGTGTAAAATGCATGTTGAACGAAAAAAAATAAAATTAAAAAGGTTATGGGAGGAGTAATAGATGCCATACAAGTCAAAAGGCTATGAATATACAAAACAAAACCAAATTAATGTTTCTCCTCCAAACTAATACTCAACGTACACTTCCAAGCTATGAAATTTTGCTTGTTTTTCCCCTATTGTCTCCTAGGTGAGTTGAAGAAAAGGCCTAATAAATAAATTATTTTGCCCCAAAATTTATTAGTCAAATATCCATACACGATCTTAACTAGAGTGACATTATATCTTGAGTAGGGCCAAACATATTTTAGTTCAAATCGAAAAAATAAAAAATCAAATTAAAATTAAATTTTGATTTTTTAATTTTACGGATCGATTTCAATTTCAAATTTTAGAAATTTGGTTAGTTTTTGAATTTAAAAAAAAAATCAGTTAAAACAAAAAATAAAAATTATATAAATCATATATTAATATATTATTATAATTAAATTATATACAAACCTAACCCAAATCTGACCTTAACTCAACAATTGACCCAAGTCCAACAAGCCCAATACCCCTTATTATATATAAGTTATAACCCTTAAAACCCTAATTCATTATTCAATATTCACTTCACAATTCTAAATTATATTCGTTTTTTGACTTTCATAATTAAATTATTGGAAACTTGAGTTTTCTATCTGAAGTATCATCCAATTTATATGAGTTTTGTTTTGTTTTTGAGTTTAAAAGGGTTTAAAACACATCTAAATTATCTTGGGTGAAAATCATTCCCCCCCCCCCTCCCCGCAGCTTTACTTTAAAAATCAAACTCCCCTCTCAACTTTAAACAATAGGCATTCTTCCCCCTTTTTCCTACCTATCTTTTTTAAATACCTATTTTACCCTTACACTATTAATCTTTATTTTTCTTTACCTCTTTAAAATTATTATATTTTTTATTTTTAATATATATAGTAAATTTTTGTAAATAAAAAAAAATTATTTTCTAGACAAAAAAAAGTGAGAAACATATATTAAGTATATAAGTTGGTGATGTTCTAAATGAAATAAATGACCATGATATAAAAATTTATTTATTAGTAATATTTAAAACTGTAATATCTATTTATACTAGTGAAAATAACAATTAAAAATAATTTTATAAACATATTCCAATGCATATAATATAATAACATATAACAAAAATGGAGATATATTTTATACTACATTAATTCCAAAGTTTACTTATGTTATTAATATATACTCCCCCATTCACTTTTACTTGTCACTATTTTGCTTTTTTAGGTCAACCTACATGAACTTTGACTAACATTTTAAGATGTATAATTTAATATTTAAATTTAAAATTTAGATGATCAGAAAATATATGAAAAATGCTATAAGTTACAATTCTTCTTCATATTAATAAAATAAGAAAATATATCTTAAAATATTTGTCAAAATTTATGTGGATTGACCTGAAAAAATCAAAAGTGACAAGTAGAAAAGAACCTAGCGAGTATATCAAAACTCATGTGCATATATATATATATATATATATATATATATAATAAGAGATAAGGTACAAGGTACCCCTAAATTATATCTGAAGTTGTTATGACATACTTAAACTTTACGAGTGACCTATTACCACCTAAACTCATTTTTTATTGATCTGCCCGTC
>NC_061111.1:16968598-16991289 GCF_002878395.1 Capsicum annuum
ATTGAGAGTGTTTATAATGAGAAACACTTACTCCACATGGAAAGTGATGCAAGAAATAGATGATGCCTCATGCCGTCGTCGTCGTCGCTCGCTCGGCTCGGCTTCAAATTTGGATTTGGTTTTGGAAAATCATCCATCGATGAGATCTATCTTTTTGGACAAAATTTATTTGAGATTCGAATTTCTGAACAGTAATCCTCCATTTAATAATTTTCACATGCAGTAACAGTAATGTTTTGCGTGAACAGTAGCGCACTGTTACGTGAACAGTAGCACTGTTTTGCGTGAACAGTAGCAGTGTTTTGCATGAACAATAGCACTTTTTAAGTGAATAGTTGCACTGATTCATGAACTGCTGCAACACTTTATCGAACTGACACAATTATTCATAACATGACATGCCTGTTCAGGAACAGTCACACTGTTTGGCCGAATGGACATAAATTTTCTAAAAAGGTAATACCTTTTAGATAAACCTTTGTCTCTTTTCAGAAGAGGCATCTCTTGGCTATAAATAACCTGATTTTCATCCACAGGTTAAGATATAGAAAATACAGAAATTTTTAGATTAAAAAACTTTCTTCTTGTCTTAAAAAAATACTCTAAGTGTGATCATTCAAACCGTGAGTGTGTTCGAAGAATCCGCCTATTTGAAGTACCGCTATAGTCGGATTGAAGGCCATTTTATCCTGGGAGGAAAATTCTATAACCTTGGGTACAGTGAGGGGAATTATTCCTTAAGGAAAGTCCATGAAGTTGGACGACTTAGCCTTAATCATTTTTGTTTCATCTTTATTTTCTAAAAAATAAATACACCTCTTGAAAAGGCCTTTTTGATCTTGTGTTGAGGGTGTTTAATACATCATTGTGTTCTTGTTCATACTTGAACTCAAGTTGAAGTTGTTGTTCTGTGATACAGATTCTACATACCCGTATTGTAGAAAATAACAATCTTAAGGAATATTCTTACAGAATCTATATTGCTTGTTTTTGGAGATTAAAGCTTAGGCTTTCTACTCCGCTTGAATTTAACTAGTGATTAGAAGACATAAAATCTTCATCACAAGTTAAGGTTCACTCGGTTGACGATTCGAAGTAATAAAAACTTCATCGTTAACTAGAAACAAGAAGAAGAAGAGTTTAAAGTTATTTAACTTTATTAATAGTATTCTGAAAAATACTAATTTTCTATCTTGTGGTGACAGGAAAAATGACAACTGAAAGTCAAATGATAGATGCGACAACATCTATGGGGGAAAATAATATTGCCGCATCAAGTCGCACAAATGCTCTGCCAACGATGGCACCGACGGAGAAGCCCAAAAAATTTTCTAGCATCGACTTCAAGTGGTGGCAACAAAAGATGTTCTTTTACCTGATCACTTTATGTCTACAATGGTTCACTAGCGAAGACGCTCCCGAGGTGCCCGAGGAAACCTCAGACAAGGACCGCTTCATTATTATAGAAGCTTGGAAACATTCGGATTTCCTTTGGAGGAACTATATTTTGAGTGGTCTCCAAGACGACCTCTATAATGTCTATAGTGGAACCAAGACATCAAAAGAACTGTGGGGGGCACTTGAATGGAAATATAAAATGGAAAATACGGGAATTAAGAAATTCCTTGTTGCACGGTTCCTAGATTTCAAAATAATTGATAGCAAATCTGTTGTCTCTCAAGTACAGGAGTTGCAAGTCATCGTACATGATCTCCTAGCAGAGGGTATATTTTTGAAAAATACCTTAGTTGAACAAATTAAAAATGTTCATAATACTCACATAAACTATTTTGTAGGTTTAATTATGAATGATGCTTTCCAAGTAGTAGCAATAGTTAAGAAGCTACCACCTTTGTGGAAAGACTTCAAAAACTACTTAAAGCATAAGCGCAAGGAGATGACCGTTGAAGATCTTATCATCCGTCTTCGTATTGAAGAGGACAATAAAGCTGCCGAAAGAAGGTCAAAGAGAAATTCTACAATAAGTGGAGCACATATTGTAGAAGTTGGCCAAAACAACTCGAAGAAAACAAAGAAAGTTGAACATGGAAGCAATCAACCCAAGAAAAAGTTCAAGGGAAAATGCTTCAATTGTGGCAAAATTAGCCACAAGTCCACAGATTGTCGAGCCCCGAAGAAAGGCAAGAAAAAGGATCAAGCGAATATGATTGAGTCCAACCCAGAATATGATGATTTGTGTGCTATGTTCACGGAATGCAACTTGGTGGGAAATCCACGCGAATGGTGGATGGATTTAGGTGCCACACGCCATGTTTGTGAAAACAAAGAGTTGTTCTCGTCATTTGCTCCGGCTCAAGCAGAAGAAATGCTTTACATGGCCAACTCCGCTACTGCTAAGGTGGAGAGAATAGGAAAAATTTGCCTAAAGATGACTTCCGTCAAGGTCTTGACACTGAACAATGTGTTATATGTTCCGGAGTTACATAGGAATTTAATTTCTATTTCACTCTTAGATAAGAACGGATTCAAATGTGTAACCGTTTCTGGAAAAATTGTAGTGAGCAAAGGAGAGATGTATGTAGGAAAAGGCTATCTCACGGAGGGCTTTTATAAGATGAATGTAATGACTGTTGAAATGAATAAAAGTTTGAATTCATCTTATTTGCTTGAGTCTTATGATTTATGGCATGAACGTTTAGGCCATATTAATTACAAATGTTACGAAAACTGATTAACTTAGAAGTTTTACCAAACTTTGAGTGCAATAAATCAAAATGTCAAACGTTTGTGGAATCAAAGTATATAAAGTATCCTTATAAGTCCATTAAAAGGAATTCGAATCCCTTAGACTTAATACACACTGACATTTGTGATATGAAGTCAACACCATCTCGTGGTGGAAAAAAAATATTTCATTACTTTTATTGATGATTGCACTAGATATTGTTATGTCTACTTGCTAAATAGTAAGGATGAAGCAATAGATGTGTTTAGGTAATATAAAACTGAAGTTGAAAATCAGTTAGACAAAAAGATCAAAATGATAAAAAGTGATAGGGGCGGAGAATATGAATCTCCCTTTGCGCAAATATATGTAGAGAATGGAATAATCCATCAAACTACGGCCCCGTATTCACCTCAATCTAATGGAATTGCGGAAAGAAAAAACCAAAATTTGAAGAAAATGATGAATTTCTTATTTATAAGTCCTGGTTCACCGCAAAACTTATGGGGGGAGGCCATCCTTACGGCCAATCGTATACTCAACAAAGTTCCCCATAGTAAGACACAATCAATTCCTTACGAAAAATGGAAAGGAAGGAAACCTAACTTGAAATATTTCAAAGTGTGGGGGTGTCTAGGGAAGGTTCAAGTTCCTATACCTAAAAGGGTTAAGATAGGATCTAAAACGGTGGACTGCGTGTTCATAGGATATGTTAAAAGTAGTAAAGCATGTCGATTTTCGGTTCATAAATCTGAACATCCAGATATTAATGAAAATATAATAATTGAATCAGACAATACTGAATTCTTTGAAAACATTTACCCGTATAAAATTAGACACGAACAGTCTAGCGGAGGATCTAAACGACCTTGAGATGAACCAAGTGAGAATGTACATAATGAAGAAAATCCAAGACGTAGTACATGTCAAAGAATGTCAATTTTGTTTGGATCGGATTTTGTAATATTTCTCTTAGAAAATGAGCCTCAAATATTTAAAGAAGCAACATCGTCGTTAGACTCATCCTTTTGGAAAGAGATAGTCAATAGTGAGATTGATTCAATCTTAAACAACCATACATAAGAATTAGTTGACCTTCCTCCCGAAAATAAACCTTTAGGGTCTAAATGGATCTTCAAAAGGAAAATGAAAGCGGATGGTACTATTGACAAATACAAGGCAAGACTTGTAGTAAAAGACTTCAAACAAAAGGAAGACCTTGATTACTTTGATACATACTCGACAGTAACAAGGATAACCTCGATTTGAATGTTAATTGCCTTGGCGATGGTATATGATCTTCAAATCCATCAAATGGATGTGAAAACCGCATTCCTAAATGGAGATTTGGAGGAAGAAATTTACATGGAACAACCTGAGGCTTTTGTGGTTCCAGAAAAGGAAAACAAGGTGTGTAAACTTATCAAGTCACTATATGGACTAAAGCAAGCATCAAAAAAATGGCATGCGAAGTTTGACCAAACCATGTTGGCAAACAGATTCAAAATAAATGAATGTGATAAATGTGTTTATATTAAAGACACTCCAAATCACCAAGTCATTGTATGTTTATATGTGGATGATATATTGATCATCAGTAGAGACATTTCTAACATAAATGCAACAAAACGAATGCTCGAGAGCAAGTTTGATATGAAGAACCTTGGAGTTGCAGATGTGATCTTAGGTATAAGAATCCATCGAACTCCACAAAGGTTGGCATTGTCACAGTCAAATTATATCGAAAAGGTACTTGAAAAGTTCAAGTATATAGAATTCGGTATTGCCAAGACAACATTAGATGCGAGCTTTGCACTTTGAAAGAATGAAGGTGAAAGTAACTCGCAATTGGAGTACGCAAGAGTATTGGGATGTTTAATGTATATAATGAACTGTACACAACCAGACATAACATGCGCTATCATTAAATTAAGTCGGTGCACGAGTAATCCCAACAAAAGTCACTGGATGGCAATAAAAAGAGTTTTGGGGTATCTTAAATACACTCAAAATTATGCTCTGCATTATAATAAATATTCTGCGGTACTTGAAGGATATAGTGATGGAAATTGGATCACCGTATCGAATGAAGTAAAATCCACAAGTGGATATGTATTTACTATCGGTGGAGGAGCAGTTTCTTAGAAATCATCCAAACAAACCTATATCGCTCGCTCTACAATGGAATCTGAATTTACCGCTTTAGATAAAACCGGTGAAGAAGCAGAATGGCTCTGAAATTTCTTGGAAGATATTCCGTATTGGCCCAAGCCAGTAGCACCAGTATGTATACACTGTGATATCCAAGCGGTAATAGGTAGGGCAGGGAGCATGATGTATAACAGTAAATCTCGTCATATAAGACGAAGAATAATACCGTAAGAGAACTTCTCTCTAGTGGAATTATCACTCTAGACTATGTAAAGTCAAAGGATAATATGTCGGATCCACTTACAAAAGGCCTATCTAGAGAAGGAGTAGAAAGGACATCCAAGGGAATAGGTTCAAGGCCTAGGACGAGTCAGCATGGCAGTAACTCTACCTAGCAAACTGGATATCCCAAGAGCTATGTTCAAGGAGATCAAACAAAGTTGTGTCTGACAGGTTCAACATTGTCAATTACCCAACCTATTCTCATGATGTAGACAATGTATAGTAAACAAGGATAAGACTTAAGGTGAAAAGTCTTTTAATGATTATCTAAATTTGGCAGATTTGACCAAATAGTTTAATCTATAGGATTGAACGTTTAGAAATTATCTATGTGTGGACGAAGTGGAAGCCTCTTCAAAGAGAATGTTAGTAAAGGCCTATTCTCTAAGCTATCATGAAAACCGGGACGTGTTCATGGCTGAAAAGAACAAAACCGTAAGAACCATAAATGATAAAAGGCTGGTTGTGTGACATGTGTTGTCTAGGTGTACATTAAAGCTCGACGGTTCAAAGATATCAAATCTACCGATTGACTGAGTGCATCCGATACATGTTCACTACGGAAAGTTCAAAGGAAAACCCACTTATCCAGATGCAATCAGTCTTTGCTTGATGATCACATACTTGTCCGTAAAAGTTTTCCAAAAAATAGACATTCCCCATTCATGTGGGGGATTGTTGGGTTCATAGTAATGAAAGTGTGTTGAATGGAAAATGGAGAAATCAAGTGGAAGAGAAAAAAGTTGAGTTAACACCAAATTGGAAAGTGTACTCAATTTTGGCAAGTTTACTCTTTCTCGCACATTGGTGGAAGAAGAGAACTTGAGAGTGTTTATAATGAGAAACACTTACTCCACATGGCAAGTTAGGCAAGAAATAGATGATGCCTCGTGCCGTCGTCGTCGCTCGCTCGCTCGGCTCGGCTTCGGATTTGGATTTGGATTTGGCAAATGATCGATGAGATTTATCTTTTTGGAAAAAATTTATTTGAGATCCGAATTTCTGAACAGTAATCCTCCATTTAATAATTTTCGCATGCAGTAACAGTATTGTTTTGCGTGAACAGTAGCGATAAGCATAGCTCTTTATTTGATAATTACTATTGACTGGATAATCATGCATCCAAACTTTTATGTAAATTCTAAATTCTCCGTTGATGCAAATAATAGTTTAGAGTTATATAAACCTTTCATATTATATTGGCAAGAAGTAGTGGTTAAAATAAGGTATTTATTTGTGTAATGCATGGACTTTAGTTTCAAGATGTGGATGAAGTTTAGAATCCAAATCAGATACAAATTCATATTACTAATAAATAACGTACTTAATCAGCTTTCAAACTTGATAATTAGTAAGCCTAAATTGAAGAAGTTATTTATAATATTAAATTTATGGTTTTTAAATAAAAAATCTGTACATCAAGATTCAACACTTAAATAACCTTATATTTCAAATTCAATAAATAAGTATAAACAAAGATTCAATAATAATACTAAAAATTAATATCCAAAATGTAGTAATTAATAATATAATCAAACCAAATCACAATTGAACAAAAAAAGTAAATAAACAAACCTTAGATTTTTGCTATTTTATTCAATGATAACATGATTGTTTCATCCAACTTTTCAATCAAAACCTTAACTGAAAAAGAAACATGAGAAAATAATTAAAAGGGAGAATTCATTGTGATCATTTGTTATATAATCTTTAAAGTTATTAATTAAAGGTTATAAATAAAGACAAAAAGAGTAATGATAATGAATGCAAAAAGTCTTGAATCAAAAGATGATGATAATGAATGTAAGGAGACTTAAATCAAAATCAAAATATATAAAAAGTAGAAATAGAAAAACACGTGTTTCTTGTAAAATTTTTAATTGATTTAGAAGTGCCAAATATTATAATTTCTTACCTGGAATAAATATCCCAAAAGCTGATACCTATTTTGTAGGATATAGCCGTAGGTTTTATAAAATCTATGAAAATTTTACTATGGAATTTCCATAAAATTCAATACCAAAAATAATTTGATTTATTCCATTAGAAAACATAAACTTCAAATATAAAGAGATTACACGGCGTAAGCAGCACTCGTCCTTTTGGACGTTTTATTATTGCTCGTCCATAATGGACTTCTAATCGATTTGAATTTCAAAACTATTAAGGCAAAATAATTATTTTATAAGGTAAAATTTTAATTAATGTAAAAATGTTAAATATTATGATTTCTTACGTAAATTAAATAAATTTTTTAAATAATTATATATATATATATATATATATATATATATATATATATTTATTTATTTTTTTAAATTAGCAAAATACATAAGTGAAAAGACAACACCTAATTATAGCGAACAAAGTTAAGATAAAATCTAACCTTTTAAAATAAGCATATACACCCATATAATATGGCACGAAGTTTTTGGTCTATTATAAGATGATGTGAGTTATATATCGTTCAAAATATTATTTTTTAACACTCGAAACCACTGAATAATGGCATCATACCTGCAACAATAACGTGCTCTTTCTAACATTTGAATCACCACCAATAAATAAACAACCTGCAACATAGGAAAAAGAAAAAAAATCAATTGAGAAGGTCAGAGCAGAAGGAAGAAAATAAGGCAAATCAAAGGACCAACAGATGAACTTAAAAAATTATAACTATTATAAAGACGATTCATAAACTAAAAAGACACTAATTATATTTTAGAAAAAAAACACGTATCCAAAATAAAAAAGGAGACAAACTAATAATTTTGGAGAAAACTTTTTTCTTGTTGTTGTGTTAAAGTAAATTTTTTAAAATATTCCTATTAAAAAGTCTTCTAAATATAGAAAGAGTGGTCTAATATTAATTATGGGGACAAAAACCTACCAACATTAAAATAAAATCTATTATATTTTTACTTCCAAAATTGCTTGGGTTAAAATATATTAATTATATTTCTTACCATATACTTTAGATTTCTTAATTTTAAAATTCAAATATTATAAATATGAAAATAGTAAAAAAACAGTTTTGTTAATTGCGAAAACTTTTAATGAAGAGCAAAAAATTCAAATCACTTTTCTAAGGGTCTTCACACGTTTAATATACTAGTTTAATTGCACGCACCTCGCACGTGTAACATTTGATTATTTAAAATTAAATAATTTTATTTATTGCAGAAATTTTAATGAAATGTAAAAAGTTCAAATCACTTTTCAAAGATGCTTCATACTTTAATATAATAATGTAAAACTAAACATATATTTTAGTACAAGCATATATATATATTTTAGCACCAGAAGTTCCAATGGTATGAATCATTCCTTTTGCGTTTACCATGTATAAGTAGTACCTCTTTCCCTTGCTGTCAGATACTAAGAGAGACACATCAATTTGAACCACATTTATGGTATGATCATTTTTTTCTTTTTTTTCTATATTTAAAATCTTTCCTTATTTCTAAAGTTAAATCTTTACAAAATCATTATTTACATTCTTATAATGTACTTAAAACTTTAAAACTTTTAAAATTTTGATAGTGCTTAAATTTTTCTTTATTCTAATATTTTTATATTTATTTCTAGATTTTTCAAATCACTGTAAAATCAAATTTAGTTGATTTAAAATATTTAAACTAATGAAAAGAGTATTAGTTGTCATTAATTCTGATGACTGTTTTGCAGAAATTTTGATTTTAGAAAGAGAGTCGCCACTTAATTTTGAAAATGAATTAAGAAACCTTTAGAGAATTACTTCAAACAATTCAAAATACGAAAATCGTTTAAGTTAAGAGATTCTAAGTAAGCGGTTCCTATTAACGTTTTACTAAGGTGTTAGGCACCTAAAACGTCTGCTAACTTGCGGTTATCCGGACTGTTTAAAAACATTCTTTTGATTAACTTCGAAAAATCAATTTTCTAGAAAAAAAGTTGATTAAGGAAAAAAATTTTGCAAAATCAATTTTTTAGCGACTTAGGGATTTAACTAGCTTCACAAAGAGACAAGAAAACAAGTAAATGAAAAGAAAAGGAGAAAAAAAGGGAAAGTAATGATTTAGGCTTTTAATCCCAAACCGTTGACCCTGTCCTAATCTGGTTGGTCTTTCGACCCATTTGTACTTGTCCTAATTTTATATTTTTCGAGTCTTTAGCTAGAGTCTCGCTCCACCTGTATTCAATTTACAACTTTGGCTTCGTGGCCCGAATGAATGAATAAAATGAACAAACAAGTAAAATAAATAAATAAAAAAAAGCAAAAATAATTAAATAGAATGAAATAATAAATGAGACTTTTGTCTCTTAGCCGCTTCAAATGTAGGGCTTTAATCCATTTCCTTTACTTCTGTCTTCTCGTATCCATACGCCAAACGATGGGCTTCTGAACCTTCTTTTGGGCTTAGTTTGACGAGGTGAGCCTCAAGGGCCCATAGCGAGGATGCAAAGGTCAAAAAGAGTCCGTTTAGGACTCAAATGTATCAACATACAAAGTAAAAAGTAAGAAAATTAATATATGTTTGAAAGTGGGATACTTAACAGATAAGTGATGACATGGAAAGAATACATTTGGTGCATGAATAAAACAGTACTAGTGTGATCTAATTAAAAAAAATATCATGTAAAGCTCCTGATTCATTTCACCCATAGAAATATCACCTTAAACTTTATCAACCAGAAAGCACAAACTTAGGAGAAAAGACCAATTATATAGCTTGGTTTGAACACATCTTGATTTATTTTGATATCAATGACCAGCAAGTGATAGTTCATCACAAGATTCTTGAAGCTAAAAAATAAATAAAAATATATTGAATCAGATAATTAAAAAGGGTAGAAGATAACCAAAAACCAAGTATTACAAATAAAGAATCAACAAGTAGCAGCAAATGACACATACTAACAAAGACAAAAAGAGAAAACGATAGTACTCCAAAATAATTTATCGAAAGAAATATTGGGGATGTCTATTAGTATCCAAAAGACAGTAGAATCATCGTTTTCTACATAATAGCTTTGCAAAACCTTAAGAGTTTTAAGTCTATGAGCCAAAATTAGACATGGGTAAGAAAAGGATATTGACAAGCCAATGTTCTAATCGACACAAAAAGATGAATTGGACATATTTTAAATAAAGGGGGAAAGCAAGAATAAATCAACGCCTCAAGCACAAACAGTTTTGAATGTCATTTTCAAGAAGAAAGAAGAACATTATCTATTTTGGTCATCTATAATTCAAAAGGAAGACCGATTTAAATCGAAACAAAACAACCAACATGTTATTGATCGATTCTAAAGATAACCAAACAAGATCCGACTCAACTGTATGCTACGTAAGAAAATTTTAGATGTTTGATGCAACAAAAAAAACGAAGCGTTCAACGATGATGTTCAAGGTCTGAGAAAAATATTTAAGTTCCGAAACATCATTCAGGCTAAAAACCTGCAATATTTAGGCTAAAAAAAGCAATAATCAGGCCTAAAAATAGCACTACTTGGACTAAAAAATACAACAATATTTGGGGTTGAAACCCAACAATACTTAGACTCAGAAAATAATAATATTCTGGCTTGAAATTAATACTATTTAAACTGAAAAAATTAGCAACATTTATGCTTAAAAAAACACCACCATGACAACATTGATTACTATTAAGAATGGATTGAAACGAACTAACAACATGAAAATAATATGGTGAGTCAAAATGTTCGAACCGAAACATACGAAATCGAAAGTGGAGCGAATGATTAGAGTGTAGACATTTATGCAACGAACAACATAACGAAAATCTTTGCAAGCAAATCCTATGGCCATAACAACCATCTACAACAAACCATCCCACTATCACTATGATAACAAAACTACGAAGGATGAGATGAAGAAGCAAAACAAACTCAATGAAAAAGACGCGTTTACCTGTTTCGGAGCATCAAAATGGGTTGTCGAGCTGACGACAGGATTTCAACACCACTAGAAATTTTAACACGGTGACCACAAAAGCTGGAAGTAGTCGTCGACCAAAGACACCTATACCAAAAACTTTGTTTCCTTTCTTTGGAAACTTCCCCCTTGGTTTCTGAACTTAGCCCTCTTTATCAATTTCCTAATTTAAGAAGTTTTCCCCTAAAATTTTTTGACCCCAAAACCCTTGATACTTCTACAAAATTTTCCAAATCTCCCAGTTGGACTCCCTTTACCTCTAAGGTTGTGAACCTAGAAAGAAGGAGGAGAGGCCCGTCTCAAAAAAGATCCCCCCATCACAGTGACCCGATAGATCCTTATATATGGGACGAATTGGGGGTAATATAGGGATTAAAAAAAGAGAAATTCAGAATTCAGAATCCCATCCTCCCACAGCCTCATTTTTTAGCCCAAAACGTACCAACTTTGGATTTTGTTTTGGAGAAATTTGCAACAGGTGGACTAATACCATTTAGGCAAAACGGACTCATTCCAAGAACCAATGAAAATCATCCAACTCTGTACAAAATTGTACAATCTTATTCGAGAAACACGGGATTGAACAGTTGGGGTGACACCTAGGCTCGTTCTAGACGATTTGAGACTGATTTTTTCTTAGATTTCTTTCTCGTCTTTCTGACGCGTGATACGTGTGTAGAGAGCAAACAAAATGGTTGGGGATGGTGGAGTCGGGTTATTGGGTTGATGGATTTTAGTTTTTCATCATTGTTGGTTGCTTGTGTTGTTGATGAAGGTGGTGGTGTCATAGTATTACAGCTGTTTTTGGTTTTCCCTTGGTTTGAAGAGAAAGAAGATAAAGGGGGTAAAGGGAATTGGGCTGGATCGGGTAACAGGTGGTTGATTTAGGCCTGTTTAAGAATAAAGAGAAAAATGGGCTGGTGGGGATGTTGAAATTAGGCCTGGTTATGAATTGGATGTTGTTGTTGGGCTGGGGAGGTCAATATAATTAAATAAAAAGGTTGCTGAGGAAATGGGTTGGGTTTACTGTCATTTGAAAATTGTTGGGTCATCTGAAAGTTTTGGACTAACGGCCCAACTGAAAGGGGAAAAGGCTGATCTTAACTATTGGGTTGGCAAGGCTAGTAAGCTAAATTAAGAACGTGGGCTGCTGTTTGTAGTTTACAAAATGGGACAATATTGATTTAATTGGGTGGATTATGTAATTGGAGATTTGGCTGATTTATTCAAATTTAAAATCGATTGGCCAATTGCTCGCAATAATGGCCAATCTAATTTCAATTGTGGTCGAAGCTTATAGGTTGGCCGAATTGAATCAAAATTCGAAATCAATTAATGTTTCCTTTAATTCCGAGGTTATTGATTTAATAAAATTTCAATAAATATTTATATGAATAAATTATTTTTGACATTAAATTATTCAAGACAAACTTTGATTATTTTATAGAAAATAGCCATTTAAGTAACCAAAGCATATAATTTCATATCGTAGGGCATGATAACATGTTATTGCTACTTAAAGTGACGAAATTACCCCGATAAATATTTTTGAAAATTTCCTTTATTCGATAAAATAAATGTTGTAATCTTAATAAAAATCGAAGAACTCGGAATTAAACTTAGTTATGGGGGGTAAAAATTAGGTGTCAACAACTTCCCCCTCCCTTTGGGTAGGGTGGATGCAAGTAACCCTGGGCAAAGGGAGGTTGATGTTCCTAATTTTTGTCTGACCACAAATTCACATCTAAAAGAGGTTGGCTTAAGCACAAGTTTATAGAGTTATGGCCGAACCTTGGCATCAAGTTTCCTACATATCTCAGGTTGCATGAGAATTTAAGCCACTTGTAGTTCATAAAGCTTGATTTAAAGCATGATTTTCAAAAAATTCACAAGCTGTCTCGATTTTTGGAGTTTTTGATAAAATCAAAAAACTATGGAATAGAGGGATTTGGGGGGAGGTTTGAATGCAGTCGAGTTTTATACATAGATCCCAGCCTACATATCCCCGAGACTTAGGGAATCAGACTGCTTGTAGTTTGACTCTATCGGTAGAAAAGATAGTCTTTTATTTTCAGACAATCTTTGGATCAGGATGAGTGACAAGTTGACTGAGTTATGGAAAAGAGGCTTGTAACCTCTTAATCATGAATGTGGGATACTTCACATCCATAGATAAGAACTTACCTGGACATAATTTCCAAAACTCTAAGTATGCTGTCACCCGAATTTAAAAGAAAGAGAAGGTTAGCCTCGGTATGAGTGAAGAAAATATCCCGGAGGTGAAGATGAAATCAGAATATCCCAAAATACCCACATGCCTTCTAAAAGGGGTGTGGTTAGATGGTGGTGGTGATCATCCTTCTCTAGACTATATCCCGTTTTGCTGCTAAGAAAGAGTTCCACGTTGTGCTACCGGTCCGGGATAATTTCAATGTTGAATGCGAACCTGTTGAGGAAACCCTTGGCCAATTCTTTCCAACCAGTCCATTTTTCAGCCGCTGAGACATGAACCTCTCGCTTAAACTTCGGCTGAATAGGCACATCAATAACGCCTTGTTTTTCCCGATCCCTACCAGTTGCTCACAGTACCTCCTCAAATGGGCCATTGGATTCCCAGCACCATCAAACACTTCAAACTTGGGGACCTTGTACCCTTCTGGTAGATCTACTCCAGGGTGAACACATAAGTCATCGTACCCTAAACCGTCATAGTCCCTCGCTTGTGAGATTCTTTGATCCTCATGATCTCTTCATTCATAGCTAGTAACCTTATTTCATGCTCGATCCTCCACTCTTTCTCCTTCTCTTTGTAATGGTCCATCTCGAGATTAGAAAGGGAATTATAGATGTCGGGGGATATGATGACATGAGGGGGCTTTGGAAAGGAGGCTTGATTTTGCGGATGAAAGGAAGTTCGTTAGTAGGTGGGGAGGACGTTTTGAAATTTAGAAAGGTTTTTTGGAATTTGCAAGTGGTTTGGTGGAATTGGAGGAGAATTCTGTGGATTTGGAAATGAATTTTGTGGATTCGGGAATAGATTTGAAAGATTTTGCGGGTTTGGAAGTGAATCCTGTGGATTTGGGAATGAATTTTCTTGATTTGAAAATGTTTTCTGGGGATTTGGGAATAGATTCGGAGATGGGTTTTGTGGGGTTAGAGATGGATTTTGTGGATGGTAGGCCTCTGGGTTATTTTCGCGATTGGTATTTTGGACAAGTGGAAGGGCAGAGATGGATGATATGTTATTTGGATGATCCCTGAGAATAGGTGTACTAAGGGAATGGATTTGGAGTGGAGTCCCGTGTCCCCCTGGAGCGGGAGCATTAACAGTGATGGCCAGGTGATCCAAATCTTGAGTACAATTTATTTCCTCCTGAAGTATTTCAAGCTTTCTTGCGAGTTCTGTAATCATCTCATTCTGTTCCACTATTAGATTGTCCCTGATGGTCAATGCGTTTTCTTCATTATTCCTAGTCATTATTAAATAATGGTCAGATGATGGGATTTTGTGCACTTTTTACTAGGTGAAGTAGGGATGTTCTGCCAGCTTATATCAACATGGAGTAGTTTCTACTATCTGTTAAGTAAAACAACTCAAAGGCAGATGTGTTAGTTTCCGTATGTGATAAGTAATGCAAAATATTTGATAAGAAATAACCATATAGAGTTGTTTGAGTCATAGCCAAATTCATCCATAGAAGTATAGCGGATAAACTTGTCTTTGATCCAAATAAACACACATAAGCACTTTAGACAATTATATCACACAAAACATTATAATAATGCATATCCTAACTGGGGTGACCCTTTTTGAGCCAAGGGTTTAGGCCTAACGATTTTGAAGAAAATATATGCTTCTTTAAAGTCATTTCATTATCCCCTAACTTATATAGACACGAAAAAGGGCATAAATGTCTACAAAAAATAACAAAAGAGGGATACAATATTTAGGAAAAAAGAGAAATAACATGAAAGAAAATAAGTTCCCGCGCAGGGGAAATAGAAAAACTAGCTACCGGCTGCTCCTTCATCTGTCTTTGCCTTCTTTGCCTTGTTCACCTCTTGTGCTATTTGATACCTATTGATGATCAGATGACTCCTGTATAACTGTGCCTTGCTGTCGTAAGTCATTTTTCCTATACTTCGAGTTGAGAGGCCATGCTATCATCCAAATCGATTAAACACTGCCTAGCATCATCAGCCTCTTGCCTAGATCTTTTCAACTCTTCCCTCAACATAAGTATTGTTAAAGCATCTTCTACATGCGTCTGTCGGTGTGCAATTTTACTTTTTTAAAATTCATCCTGAAGCCTATGGAGTCGGATCTGATGCTTGAATTCTACATCCACGACCCGAGTGGGCACGTTCGGCCCTGGAATCAATGCTCAGGAGAGGCTCTTTTTTAACCACTCCTTGTAAGTGTCGCTGGCTTCAGGTTCATACCCTATACGAAAAGATACTTTCGTCCACCTTCTCCTTCTCCATCCGTTTATCATGTAGTCTTTGAGCGGGGATTTGTTTTCATCATATTCGGTGAAGAATCTGAGCATAGAATCGATGTGAGGCGTCTCCTGCTTGATCTCGAATTGCCTAATAACTCTGCCAGGATTGTAGGGACGGGTTCCCTTGAACTCGGAAGCACTAGAAAAGGCCACTCGCCCCCTCGAATAATGTATTTCCCTGAATGAAGATAGTTAAGGGACCATTGGAAATCGTTATCTATTAATTCTCCAAGAGTCTTAAACCAAAATTCATGAGATGCTTCCCTTTTGAACCTGTGTAAAAACAACCACATGTCGTGCGATTCTAGCAGATTCCACCTTGTTTTGTGGTCAGGTTGTGCCGTTCTAGGATTTTTCACCAAATGCATCATCATCCACCATTGTAATATAAAGTTGCAGCCTTGAAAGAAACGGTTCTCGACTTGACACCTTCCCAATGCTCGATATAGGTCGGCGACAATCATAGGAACTAAGTTGTGGAATACCTTTTTAGAATTGTAATCCATTCCAAATAAGAGTGCATGGGTCACTGAGACAACCCTCAAATGAATTGTGCCATTTTCCACTTGTGGGAACACCATGGTTCCAAGTAGGCCTACCGCAAACGCAAAGGCTCTCGTCTCCTTCTATTTTGCTTCTGACTCATATTTATACCGAAATTTGTGAAAAGCATTGAATCTCCCAAACCAACGATACAACTCATGAAAAGTGATATTTGCTCCATCACGTTCTCCTAGCCAGGTGCCATCATCAGTTAAAAATACCTCCTTGATCTTTTGACGATCCCACACAATTGGGAGTAAAATGTTCTTTTCAGGTGTCTCCCTTCTTTTAAAACACATTTTCGTACTCTCGTAACAAATCAATACCTCTTCAATGGTAGGAGTAAATTCAACATACCCAAAGCGAAATACCATATTCTGATCATCCCAAAAAGTTGTTAGTACATGGATCATTTTGGGCCAAGCGTCCATCTTGATCAAAGAAGAAAGATGCCCAATGTGTGTTCTAATAATCTTTTTCTCTTCTGTGCTCATGTGGTCCCACCATAGTTTCAAGAAATCGTCTAGTTTAGTAACCATCTTGAACTTTTCGTGGGAATGTAGTGGAGCCATATCCTACATGAAAACAGACAAAGATAAACCTTCCCCGGACCCCAAAGGGTAATGGATTGAATTAGACAAGCATGTATTTTTTTCAACACATAAATATAATTCATCTATAATTGACTCGGGGTCAATAGATGTAGGGCAGGTTTTCTAACGAGCCCAATACCCCGCTCGGGTACTGGGTCGTCCTAGGCTCATGCCTAAAATAGGGTTTTTGTTTTGTTCTATCCTCGGTGTCTAGAGTGGGTTTGAACACTGGTTCTCAAGTAGAAAACTTGAGTTTGAAAATACGAACAGCATCAGACGACTCATGTGCTAATAAGAAGTTCGTATTTTCAACACATTTTGGAATTGAACAACAGGGGCCGGGACATCCACGAAACCCCAAAACAGTTTAAATAATGTAGGGATATGCTATGAGATGCGATAGTTAATATTTACAGAATCAAAACATATAAACACATAAAAAGTTAATCAAACATTTGGTTAAAACCTAGTTCGAAAAATCCCCAGCAGAGCCGCTATTTTTGTTTTACGAAAATTTTGACTTTTGAAAGAGAGTCGCCACTTAGTTTTGAAAAGGAATTAAGAAACCATTAGAGAATTACTTCAAATGATTCAAAACAGGAAAATCATTTAAGTTAAGAGATTTTGAGTAAACGGTTCCTATTAACATTTTAGGAAGGTGTTAGGCACCTAAAACGTCCGCTAACTTGCGGTTATCCGGACTGTTTAAAAACATTCTTTTGAATAACTTTGGAAAATCAATTTGCTAGAAAAATAGTTGATTAAGGAAAATTTTTTTGCAAAATTAATTTTTTAGCGACTTAGTTAGGGATTTAACTAGCTTCGCAAAGAGACAAGCAAACAAGTAAATGAAAAGAAAAAGGAAAAAAGCGGGAAAGTCATGATTTAGGCTTTTAAGCCCAAACCGTCGATCCTGTCCTAATCTAGTTGGGCTTTGACCCATTTGCACCTGTCCTAATTCTATGTTTTTCGAGTCTTTAGCTCGAGTCACGCTCCACCCTTATTAAATTTACAACTTTGGATTCGTGGCCCGAATGAATGAATAAAATGAACAAACAAGTAAAATAAATAAATAAAAAAAAGAAACAATAATTAAATAGAATGAAATAATAAATAAGATTTTTGTCTCTTGGCCTCTTGGCCGCTTCAAACGTAGGGCTTTAATCCATTTCCTTTCCTTCCGTCTTCTCGTATCCATACGCCAAACGATGGGCTTTTGGACCTTCTTTTGGGCTTAGTTCAACGAGGTGAGCCTCAAGGGCCCATAGCGAGGATACAAAGGTGAAAAAGAATCCGTTTAGGACTCAAACGTATCCACATGCAAAGTAAAAAGTAAGAAAATTAATATATGTTTGAAAGTTGGATACTTAATAGATAAGTGATGACATGGAAACGAATACATTTGGTGCATGAATAAAACAGTACTAGCGTGGTCTAATTAAAAGAAATATCATGTAAAGCTCCTGATTCATTTCACCCATATCATTTCACCCATAGAAATATCACCTTAAACTTTATCAACCAGAAAGCACAAACTTAAGAGAAAAGATCAATTATATAGCTTGGTTTGAACACATCTTGATTTATTTTGATATCAATCACCAGCAAGTGATAGTTCATCACAAGATTCTTGAAGCTCAAGAAAAAAATATATTGAACCAGATAATTAAACAGGGTAGAAGATTACCAAAAAATAATTATTACAAACAAAGAATCAACAAGTAGCAGCAAATGACACATACTAACAAAGACAAAAAGAGAAAACGATAGACTCCGAAACAATTTTTCAAAAGAAATATTGGGGATGTATATTAGTATCCAAAAGACAATAGAATCATCATTTTCTACATAATAGCTTTGCAAAACCTTAAGAGTTTTAAGTCTATGAGCCAAAATCAGACATGGGTAAGAAAAGGATATTGACAAGCCACTGTTCTAATCGACACAAAAAGATGAATTGAACATATTTTAAACAAAGGGGAAAAGCAAGAATAAATCAATGCCTCAAGCACAAACAGTTTTGAACGTCATTTTCAAGAAGAAAGAAGCACATTATCTATTTTGGTCATCTATAATTTGAAAGGAAGACCGACTTAAATCGAAACAAAACAACCAACATGTTATTGATCGATTCTAAAGACAACGAAACAAGATCCGACTCAACTGTATGCTACGTAAGAAAATTTTAGATGTTTGACGCAACAAAATAAAATCAAAGCGTTCAACAACGATGTTCAAGGTCTGAGAAAAATATTAAGTTCCGAAACATCATTCAGGCTAAAAATCTGTGATATTTAGGCTAAAAAAAAACAGCAATAATCAGGCCTAAAAATAGCACTACTTGGACTAAAAAACACAACAATATTTGGGGTTGAAATCCAACAATACTTAGACTCAGAAAATAACAATATTCTGGCTTGAAAGTAATACTATTTAAACTGATAAAATCAGCAACATTTATGCTAAAAAGAAACACCACCATGACAACATTGATTACTATTAAGAATGGATTGAAACTAGCTAACACCATGAAAATAATATATTGAGTCAAAACAATTGAACCGAAACATACGAAATCGAAAGTGGCGAGAAGGATTGGAGTATAGACATTTATGCAACGAACAACATAACGACAATCTTTGCAAGCAAATCCTATGGCCATAAAAACCATCTACAAAAAACCTTCCCACTATCACTATGATTACAAAACTACGAAGGATGAGATGAAGAAGCATAACAAACTCAAAGGAAAAGACGTGTTTACCTATTTCGGAGCAGCAAAACGGGTTGTCGAGCTGACGATAGGATTTCAACACCACTAGAAAGTTTAACACGGTTACCACGAAAGCTCGAAGTAGTCGTCGACCAAAGACACCTATACTAAAAACTTTGATTCCTTTCTCTGGAAACTTCCCCCTTGGTTTTTGAACTTAGGCCTCTCTACCAATTTCCTAATTTAAGAAGTTTTCCCCTAAAATTTTTTGACCCCAAAACCCTCGATACTTCTGCAAAATTTTCCAAAACTCCCAGTTGGAATCCCTTTACCTCTAAGATTGTGAACCTAGAAAGAATGAGGAGAGGCCCGTTTCAAAAAAGATCCCCCCATCACAGTGACCCGATGAATACTTATATATGGGACGAATTGGGGGTAATCTAAGGATTAAAAAAGGAGAAATTTAAATTCAGAATCCCATCCTCCCACAGCCTCGTTTTCGAGCCCAAAATGTACCAACTTTGGAATTTTTTTGGAGAAATTTGTGACAGATGGACTAATACCATTTAGGCAAAACGGACTCTTTCCAAGAACAAATGAAAATCATCCAACTCTGTATGAAATCGTACAATCTTATTCGAGAAATACGAGATTGAACCGTTGGGATGACACCTAGGCTCGTCCTAGAAGATTTGAGACTGGTTTTTTCTTAGATTCCTTTCTCGTCTTTCTGACGCATGATACGTGTGTGGAGATGCAAAAAAAAGGGTTGGGGCTGGTGGAGTCGGGTTATCGGGTTGATGGATTCGGGTTTTTCGCCGTTGTTGGTTTCTTGTGTTGTCGATGAAGATGGTGGTGTCGTAGTATTACAGCCGTTTTTGGTTTTCCTTTGGTTTGAAGAGAAAGAAGATAAAAGGGGTAAAGGGAATTGGGCTGGATTGGGTCACAGGTGGTTGATTTGGTCCTGTTTGAGAATAAAGAGAAAAATATGCTGGTGGAGATGCTGAAATTGGGCCTGGTTATGAATCGGATGTTGTTGTTGGACTGGGGAGGTCAATATAATTAAAGAAAAAGGTTGCTGAGGAAATGGGTTGGGTTTGCTATCATTTGAAAATTGTTAGGTTATCTGAAAGTTTTGGACTAACGACCCAACTGAAAGGGGAAAGGACTGATCTTAACTATTGGGTTGGCAAGGCTAGTAAGCTAAATTAAGAAAGTGGGTTGTTGTTTGGATTACAAAATGAGACAAAATTGATTTAATTGAGTGGATTATGTAATTGGAGATTTGGCTGATTTATTCAAATTTTGGCCAAATTTAAAATCGATTGGCCAATTGCTCGCAATAATGGCCAATCTAATTTCAATTGTGGTCGAAGCTGATAGGTTGGCCGAATTGAATCAAAATTCAAAATCAATTAATATTTTCTTTAATTCCGAGCTTCTTGATTTAATAAAATTTAAACAAATATTTATATGAATAAATTATTTTTGAGATTAAATTATGTTTAGACCAAGATTTTAACCATTCAAAATTATTTCAAGACAAACTTTGATTATTTTATAGAAAATAGCCATTTAAGTAACCAAAACATATAATTTCATATAGTCGGGCATGATAACATGCTATTGCTACTTAAAGTGACGAAATTACCCCGATAAATATTTTTGAAAATTTTCTTTATTCGATAAAATAAATATTGTAATCTTATTAAAAATTGAAAAACTCGGAATTAAACTTAGTTATGGGGGGTAAAATTTAGGTGTCAACAATGACTTCTAATAAGGAAAAGTTTTATCATAAATATATTTAATTAGTTTTCAACTCCTAAATATTAGAAAAAAAAATAGTGAAAAGACGATTTTATCTAAAACAATGTCTTTTAATGAAGGGCAAAAAATTCAAACAATATTTCTAAGGCCCTTCGCACTTTTAATATATTATAGATAGATATAGATTATTATATTAAAGTGTGAAAGTTTTTTAAAATTGATTTAAACTTTTACACTTTATTAAAAATTTCTGCAATAGGCAAAATCATTTAATTTTAAATAATCAAAGGTTACACGTGCGAGGCACGTGCGATTACACTAGTAGTTAATAAAAAGGGTAAAATAATATAAAAAAGATAGTAAATTATCTCTTAATTTTCTATATTAAATATATAAAAATGGACAACTATTTTTATATATTAAGTAAGTAAAGATGGAGGAAGGAAGTACAGATTACAACAGAAACAACTAATCTCATAGTGTGTAAATTAAAGATTAGTAGGTTAACCATATACTCCTACCAACACCATGAAAGAACCGGAGATTCCTAATGTTTTCAAGTGAAAAAAACTAATCACAACATTTTTTGGAGTCTTATCTACCTTTAATCCCTTTTGTCTCCTAAGTGAGTTGAAGAAAAACCCTAATAAATAAACTATTTTTCCCCAAAATTTATTAGTCAAATATCCATACATGTTCTTAACAAGAGTGACAATATATCTTGAGCCTGAGGTCATCATCTTGCAAGGAAAGTGTATCTAAAGAGTGAATTGTAAATGAATTGTATAGTTTTGGAGCTCAAAAAGTTAAAAGAACACATTTAAATTATATCTGTTTTTTGAGTTTCATACTTGAATTACTGGGAATGTGAGTTTCCTACCTGGACTATCACCCAATTGTTAGTGAAATACACACCGATTAATTTTACTATATAATCCTTTGAATATAATAAGTTTAATGTTTTGAGAAATGCATTAGATAGTGACGACTATAGTTAATAATTAAGTTCAAATAGATAAAAATGATAAATTATGACTATAGTTAATAACAAAGATAAAATAGATAAAAATGATAAATTATCTCTTACATTTCTATACTAGACAAATAAAGTTAAACACTATTTAAAGATGGATGATGAGAGTACATATTACTAACAAAAAAAAACTAATCTCTCACAGTGTTGACGTTTAGTAAACTAACCATACAAATGAAAACAACTTATCACAATATTTTTTGAGCCCAAGTTCAAGATGCTGCAAATCTAAAGAACATAAGTCATTAATAATGATAGCTTAATTATTCCAAAAAGATATACATATACCTCAATTATCAAAGGCTGGAATCAACCTCTTATTCTCCTACCAAATCGAAGCTCTTTCAAGAATATTGTTCGAATCATTTTAAGAATAAACACTATGTAGGAGCATAATTAGGTCTATTAAGAATATAACAACAATGTTGTTTCGAATTTAGTATATGCAAAGATAATAGTATTCTAAAAAAAACCCTTCTC
>NC_061111.1:16994289-17033495 GCF_002878395.1 Capsicum annuum
GCTATTATTACATTGCACGTTAATTAAATTCATGATTACATATAATAGTTTATAATAATTTTTATAATGTTAGGGTACATAACTTTGATCCGTAAGGAAATAGATCTTGGGTAACTCAACTTCATAAGCTTGTTTCAAGAGGTGTAGATTATTCAAATCATATTAAAGAAATCATCCATTTCTTAAAGGGTTAGTGAGACTCTTCACTTCACTCATGTCCACGATTAAACATCTTACGTTTGGACAAAATAATATGGGAGTTCAACATCAAAAATTAGAATTGGATACAGGGGTGACTCAAAGGTAAGACTAGTAAAGCGTTTGCTTTAGGCCCCAGAAATTTTGAGGCCTCAAAAATTTTAATAGTAAATTTTGTGGTTTCAGTTTACTTGAAATAATAATGAAGATTGTGAAATACGTTTAAAAAAAATTATCCAAAAAAAAAAAGAAGTAAAGAAAGAAAACACTATCTAATTTTTACCACAAAATATTTTAAAACTTTGAATTAAACAACTCAAACTTCATATTAATAATCAAGTTTTAACAACAATATCCAAGTTAATGTATTGAAAATAAATACCTAACATCTTATTGACTAGAATAATTTCTTTCTTTAATTAATAATCATATTAATATGTGAAACTAAAAAAGGTTATGTGTCTTTCAAAAATACCATGCCAAAACAACAACTCCATATGTAAGAATATTAAAATAAAAAAATATAACTCTAAATTATTATAATATTATTTTACATGTATGTGTATATAATTAAGACATCTTATTTAAGTGTGACTTTAGACCACTAATTTTATTGAGACGCTCCCGTTGGGATAAACATGCTCTGGTACCATCATAAAATATGTAATCTTGCTTATTTAAAAGCGTAAAGTATTTTTTAAAAATGACATTTTTATTTACTTGATTATTTTCTTAACAAAATTCCACCAAAAATAAGACTATTAGACATATCCATATCACTCTACTATTTTCATCAAGAAGTGCTTCAAACCTCTATAAATACAAATCTACCATATATTTCACTTTCATTACTCTCAAACAACTTATTTTCTCTTCATTCTCACCGTCAAAGATTTCCCTTTTTGTGTCATCAACATTCAATAATTACTTTCTTGAAAATCTACAAAGATGTGCTATTCTTACTTTCTTGTGATGATCAAGAGTATTAATTACTTATAAAAATCAAGAATTTACATTAATTTAGATGGTCAACCATTAACTATCTTTAGTTCTAGAGAAGAACACAAATTTAAAGGCACACAAAAAGCATTAGATTTAATTTTCGTGTCTTCAAATGTGGCATCCACATTGGCATGAATATATTTGTGTGTTAGAAGTGTCTTTTCTATTCTTGCATGCTTTTGTCACCATCCCCTCCACATCCCCACTCCACCTCTTCCCCTTGTTAAAAGTTGGAGGAAATCATTCATGCATGAATGATTTGTCCGTTTTGATTATCTTCAGAATTAAGTGGCTCATTTAAAACTTTTACTTTAAAATATGACCCTTTAGACTTCAGACTCAAAAATTTATTTTTGGTGATCCTGATGTTGGGTGTATTTATGCATTCTAGTGTTAATGTTCTAGATTTATGTGTTAATAAGATATAAACAAGCATGTAAGTGCTAAAGTACATGATTACAATGGTTCAAAGTATTTTCAAACAGGTTTGTACTTAATTGAGTCATTTAGAGTTTAATCGAGAAAACAAGTTTTACTAGCTTAAGGTAATTGTGTGTCTAGTTGGTTTCATTTGATTATAATGTGTTAAAGGAGTTCTTAATGGTTTTAACGTATAATTTTGAGTGTAATAACATGTTTGTAATGGGCATAGTTCAATTTGATTGAGCCAAGAGTCAACAATAAGTTTAAGTATAAATTGGTCGAGACAAGCACTTTGCTTGAGTTTATAGAATGTTATTCTTGAGGTCTTATTATAATAAGCTCTAATCCGTGGTGTGTGATTATGTAAGAAGCTTTGTGGGCTGAATATGGTGATATAATGATGATATAAAGGCTGAAATCCATGAAAAATACACCATAAGAGAAGGAACGAAAGATGGGATGATCAACACTTAACCAAAATTGTGGAAGCAAATTCCAGCATGTGCCCGCGATTTGGATGCATCGCCCTGTACATTTCAATGCTCGCTTGCCTTAAAAAATCTATTGAGAGAAAATTTCAGTGTGTGTTCACGATTTACCCACGACGCGGGATCTACTTTTGTGCAATGGAGCCCGTGACGCCCCTTCCAGAACGGTGCAATAGAGCCCGCGATGCATGCTCTATTTTGGGGATCAATTACATGCTGAATCCTTGTCCAACATGTCTTGAGCTTACCCTATTGCTATAAATACATCTTTGTACACGTTTTTATTAATTCTTGGATGTCTTGGAGCATTGAGGGACTGCTACAACTTCATCTTTTACGTTTTACATTATTTCTTTAGCTTTCTTTTAGATTATGTCATGTATTCAACCTTTTGGATCATGATAATGACTATGCGTGGCTAAACGCCCTATTTTTAGGGTTAAACCCAAGAACATGAGCACTATTTCTTTTGAATCTAGTTCATTTAATTTTGCTTATCATTATTGGTTGTGTGTTCATCTTTGATTTAACTATTTGATGGATTGATCACTCAAAAAATACATCTATTGTCTACCTTTTGATCTAGAAAGAGGGAATAAGGGATAGAATATGGAGATGAACAAAGTATTGTTTGTATTCTTTTATGAAATAAGGAATTTAAATTAGTGTCTAGGACAGGGAAGTACTTAAATGCCTTACTTGATTCATACATAGTATGATAGCTTAAAGAACTTAATTGGATTATTACATCCTCTCTCAATGACGTAGTTGTAATGTCCAAATTAGGTAAACGATTAGGTGTCGGGAGACCATAATCATGCAATTAATCCTACGAATCAACAACCAAGATAAGCAACTTAACGAATGAAGTTCAATAACATAGTATGATTATTCAAAGTACTTTAACCCTGGGTTTTCTCCTATTGATTGTCTCAAGACCTTTACTTTGCGCGTTATTTACTTTATTTTAGTTTACAATATTCAAAACTATTTTTGGTTACCTTTGCATCAAATTAATCTTAAAAGTTAAACTATAATTGAATAGTTGTTGGAATTAGTCCATGTGGGATCGATATCTAGTTTTCTTGAAGGCCACTTTACTACTTGGTAGACCACGTATACTTGCGTGTGCGCTTGAGAGCTGTCAATTTTTGCACCGTTGCCAGGGACTTGAAATTTGGCAACAGTTTATTTTAGTTTTTTTTTTTTAAAATTTATTTGGTGTTTTTATGCTTGGTCTTGATTTTGTTTTTGCAGGAAACAGGTTTTCAAAGTAGAAAGCTGGCAAAGGCTCGGGAATTGGTTGAACCAAGACCCAAACTTGAACAAATTTTCCATCAATGCAGGAGGGAAGCAATCCTTCTCCCCCAAATTCATCAAATCCAAGAAGACTAAGAGAATCCTACTATAATGTCTGCAGAACAACAAGCATGCAGGACGGTTCGAGAAATAGCAGTGCCATTTCTGACAAACTTGACTTCCTCAATTCAAAGACCAACTGCAAGGATGAATTTCAAGTTAAAGCACAACATGGTGTAGCTTTTAATCAACAATGGACAGTTTGCAGGGCTTTCACATGAGCATCCATAAGTCCACATGCAGAATTTTATTGAGCTTACTGATACATTCATTCCGAATGGTGTGAATATAGATTATGTGTGGCTAACACTCTTTCCCCATTCACTATTAGGGGAAGCAAAAAGGTGATTGAATACGGAGCCAGCTAATTCAATCACATCATGGGATGGCTTAGCCAGAAATTTCCTCATCAGATTCTTTCTATCTGATGAAAACCATTCACAATAAGATAGTGAACTTCAAATAGAATCTAGATGAAAACCTCTATCATGCTTGGGAACACTTCAAGGATTTTTTTTGGGATAGTCCACATCACCAACAGTCAAAGAGGTAGTTGCTCGTACTTTTGTAGAATCACTTGATCACAATACAAAGATTTTGCTAGATTCAGCTGCAGGTGGTTAAGCGCTGGAATTGACTTATGATGAGCTGTATACCTTATTGAACCACATAGCACAAGAAAATCCCGAGTGGCATTCAAATGCTAGAAGTACCACAAAAAGAATTGCAGGTGTATTAGAGGTTGATCAATATGCCACTTCATCAGCTCAGGTGCGGCAATGCAAAATATGATGAGCACTCAGTTTAGCAACCCGAAATTGGGAGCTACACCGCCTACCACAACAGTCAATACAGTTTAGCAAACTAGTGGTTGGCGTGAAGTCTGCAAAAATAGTGGTCATTCTGCGGCCATGTGTGCAGCCAATCTTGAATCTATGGTGTATATTGACAATGCTCAAAGGTCGAATTATGGTAATGCCTATAACATGAAATGGCAGACTCAGCCTTGGAACGCCCAACAATTGCAAATTCTGCAACCACAGGCACAAGAAAACCAGTCAACTAGCAATATGGAAGAGATGATGAAGCAAATTTTAGCTAATCAATCGAAGTTGCCTATATAGGTAAAAAATCATCAAGCAGCCACAAGAAGTTTAGAGTTGCAGTTGGGGCAGTTATCATAAACATTAAATACTAGGCCTTAAGGTGGGTTTTTTAGAGATACAAAAAATCTAAAACAAGTTTTGCCAATCACCTTAAGGAGTGGTAAAAAGCTTCAAGGAGAACCTCCAAAAGCAACTAAGGAGGTAGGTGTTGATGTGGTGACAGAACAGGTAAATGACAGAGTAGCTGAAAAATCGAGAAAGTCTGAGTACTCAATAACTAAAGTTATTGAACCAGAGAAGAAGCAGGTGCCACAACTTCTCTTTTCTTAGAGGCAAATAAAATCGAAGAAGGATGCAATATTCAAAAAGTTCTTTGATACCTCCAGAAAGCTTTATATCAACTTACCTCTCTTAAATGTTTTGCACGGTATGCGTAAGTATGCTAAGTACTTGAGGGATGTGGTTGCTATTATGGTAAAATTGTAGGATGTGGAGGCAATAACACTCACTGAGGAGTGTAGTTTAGTGGTCACTCAAAAGACATTGAAAAAGCTTAAGGACCCAAGAAAGTTTACTTTCCCCATTCAGATTGGCAACAGCGAGGTGGTGCAGGCACTAAGTGATTTAGGGGCAAGTATCAACTTGATTCCCCTGTCTTTGTTCAACACATTGGGTTTGGGAAAACCTAGATGAAGCTCTATACTATTATAGTTAGCAAACATGACCATAGCCTATTTCGGAGGAGTGATTGAGGATGTCCTCATAAAGGTTGGTAAATTTATTATCCCTGCTAACTTTATTATTCTAGGTTTTCAGGTAGACGAATAGGTACTAATCATCTTGGTACATCTATTTTTAGCAACGGGTGGAGCTTTAATTGATGTAAGAGAGGACACGCTAAAAATTAGGTTGGATGATGAAGAGGCGGTATTTAAAGTCTACAAATTGCTAAAACTCTATCCCACTATAAGTATTTATACATGATTACTATTGTTGAAGGGGATGAGTATAGGGTGGTTAAGCCACTAAAGACCTCTTTTGACACCCTTATTGAGCGGCTCGAGCCTCCAATACTAATGTTTCCCAACATTATAAAGGTTAAAGTTGAGAGAGATGTTGACCTTGGGAGTGTAAACTCAAAAGGTCAGAAACGAATAAGAAAATGGCTCCCATCGGGGAGTAAAAAGATGAAGGAATGTGGTTGAGATGAGTTGGGTCGTGCCGTGACACTAAATCAGGCGCTGCTTGGAAGGCAACCTAAGTTAAGTAGGTATTTTTTATTTTTTAATTTTTAGTTTTTACTTCACGTAGTTTTGTTTTGTTGAGTCACAGGTTTATGGGAAGTCTAAGTACCGAAAACCTAAGCTGAAGAGCATAGCAAAGACTGAGTGTGGGATCCCCAGATCTCATTTATGTGTAAAGATGCTACTAGCTAGACCTCAAGGAGTATTTCTATCTCTCACTTTAAAAGTTCACTTTGGGGACAATAGATTTTTAAGTGTGGGGTGGGGAAATTTCAAATTTTGGGCTCAATTTAAAAATTGTTTTAGGTTAGGAATAAGTGAGATACTCTTATTGGTGCCATTTTTGATTGCATGGTGAAAGTGTTTTATTTGTGTAAGCATGTTGATTGAGTGAATTGCTACTTTTTGAGACTCCTAGTGTCATGTTATGACTCTTGTAATTGTTGGCTTAAATTAGAATTCATGCTATTGTTTGCTTGAGAATCTATGATGATCCTATGTGAGTTGAGCATGTGTGATGTGTGATGTGTGATGTAAGGTATTTTTATATTCCTTGTTTCATGTGATGTTTAGAACTTGCCCGGTGTGTGTGCAAAATGAAATAAAGAATGTGAGTTTAGGAGATGATATAGGCATTTCTTTGATAGTCTTGTTTTTACCTTCTTTTTGACCTACCATTGTGCTTAATCCTAGTAAGACCCATTGATCCTTTAGCTTTTTCTTTGGCAGCCCCATATGTAGCCTAATTTATTCTTTGATAGACTTTAATTTGATCAAAAACTCCTAGGTGCTTTAATGAAAAAAATTAATTGAGTAAGGAATTTGGGAAATAAGAGAGGAAAAGATGAAATTAAATCCCCAAAGTGATAGTTATTAGTATTCAAAAGATTTGTAATATGTTAAGGTGGGGAGTTAAGTAATGAAAAGAATAAAAATTTATTCAGTGTGAATGAGTTGTGTATAAAATACTCCCACCATAGCGTATGTAATTGAGCTTAAAAAGATGGGGTGAAAAACAAAAGAATGGGGTAGAAAAAAAAAGGAGTAATTTGGTTGTTGGAGATTGGTTTAAATTGTAAAAAGTAGTGTATTAAAGTTCTTAGGGAAGATAGTCACTATTCATCCAAAATAGTTCCTAGCTGTCCCCTAGCTTACATTATAACCGAAAAAGTCCTAGTTGATCCTATGCTTGACATTCTAGTATTAGTGGAGCACTACACTGAGGGCAAGCCTACGGTTCATTATGTGTAACCTGTGAATTCTTTTTTAGAGTGAGCAAACATTTGATTCTTGTACCTATTGTGATAAATTGCATTATTGTGAGTGATTATGGTTAACTCTCTTGTTGTGAGGGGCACATGATTGATGAATGTGGTTGATTTGTATGATGTACTTCATTGAACGATAAGCATGAGTTTACCAACTAGGTGAGTCAAGTCTTGAGGCTAGGGTGTTTTGAAGTAGTGTTCATGAGTTATCAATTGTGTAGATAACATGCTTCGTGTAGAAACTTACATTCTGTGTAGTCATTATAGTAATAGCTCGAGTGTCTTGCATGTAGTAGAAGTGTAGAGTCTCTTCAACTTATGACTTAGAGTTAAGAGTTGTTCGAGGATGAATAAGGCTTTAAGTGTGGGGTGGTGATGTTGGGTGTATTTATGTATTCTAATGTTACTGTTCTAGGTTATTTAGCCTAGTTGTGAAGATAATTCGTGTGCTTTATGTGTTAATATGATATAAGCAAACATATAAGAGTCAAAGTACGTGATTAGAATGGTTCAAAGTGTTTTCAAACAAGTTTGTACTTAATTGAGTCATTTAGAGTTTAATCGAGAAAACTAGTTTTACTAACTTGAGGTAGTTGTGTGTCTAGTTGGTTTCGTTTGATTATAATATTTTAAAGGAGTTTCTAATGATTTTAATGTATAATTATGAGTGGAATAACTTGTTTGTAATGGGTATGGTTCAATTTGATTGAGCCAAGAGTCAACAATAAGTTGTATAAATTGGTCGAGACTAGTACTTTGCTTGAGTTTATAGCTTGTTATTCTTGAGGTCTTGTTGTATTGAGCTTTAATCTGTTGTGTGTGATTATGTAGGAAGATTTGTGAGCTGAATATGGTGATATAATGATGATATAAAGGCTGAAAATCCATGAAAAATACACCACAAGACAAGGGACAAAAGATGGGACGATTAACACTTAACCAAAATTATGAAAGCAAATTCCAGCATTTTCCCGCGATTTGGGCACGTCTCCCCCTCCATTTTAGTGCTCCCTTGCCTTATAAAATCTGTTGAGAGAAAATCGCAGTGTGTGCCCATGATTTTTCCACTACACGAGCTTTACTTTGGTGCAATGGAGCCCGCAACGCGTGCTCTATTTCAGGGATCAATTACAAGCTGAATCTTTGTCCAACACGGCTTGGGCTTACCCTATTGCTATAAATACATTTTTGTACATGTTTTTATTAATTCTTGGACGTCTTGGAGCATTGAGAGGCTGCTACAACTTCTTCTTTTAGGTTTTACATTATTTCTTTAGCTTTCTTTTAGATTATATCATGTATTCAACCTTTTGGATCATGATAATGAATTGCGTGGCTAAACGCCCTCTTTCTGGGGTTAAAGCCAAGAACATGAGTACTATTATTTTGAATTAAGTTTGTTTAATTTTACTTATCATTATTGGTTGTTTGTTCATCTTTGATTTAACTATTTGATGGATTGATCACCCAGAAATTATATCTATTGTCTACCTTTTTATCTCGGGAGAGGGAATAGGGGATAGAACATGGAGATGAACAAGGTATGGTTTGTATTCTTGTATGAAATAAGGAATTCAAGTTAGTGTCTTGGAAAACAATGTACTTAGATGCCTTTCTTGATTCATACGTAGGATGATAGCTCAAAGAACTTAATTGGATTATTAGATCCCCGCTCAACGATGTAGTTGTAAGGTCCAAATTAGGAAAATGGTTAGAGGTCGGGAGACCATGATCATGCAATTAACCCTACGATTCAATAACCATGATAAACTTGTTAACAAATGAAGTTCAATAACATAATATGATCGTTCAAAGTGCTTTAACCCTGAGTTTTTTCCTATTGATTGTCTCAAGATCTTTACTTTGTGTGTTGTTTACTTTATTTTAGTTTACACTATTCAAAACTCTTTTTGGTTACCTTTGCATCAAATTAATCTTAAAAGTTAAACTAGAATTGAATAGTTGTTGGAACTAGTTCCTGTGGGATCAATATCCGTCTTTCTTGAAGGCCACTTTACTACTTGGTAGACCACGTACACTTGCGTGTGCGCTTGGGCACTGTCAGGCCCCATCATTGATTTGAATTTTCGCTTATCCTAATCTTTTTTACTTCTTTTTGTTACATCTTATAATTAGTTAGTTTGTTAGCAATGACATTGAGGAGGGGTGTCATGCCTAGGGATGTAGGATGATTTCAAGTTTTGAGTTTTAAAAAATGTTGTAGGATAAAAAAATGGAAGCGCATTAATTAGATAAGGTATAACTTAACACTTAATTTTAGTACCGACTTTATATAACTATGCAAGTTGCAAGAGGAAAAACATAGTACACGTGGATATATAGGGCTTGGATCCTATAAGATTTATGCATTAATTAATTGGCCAATTAGAATATGAATGTCCTTATACGATTTTCTGATTGATTATGGGACTAGTGAGTAGAAGGATTACATTAAATAGTGAAACGTGTATCAATGAATATAAGTGTTCTTATATGGTTTTATGATTGGTTGTTAGATTAATACATAGAAGGATTACGTGTTAAAAATTGAAAGGTATACCAGTGAATCAGTGTTCTTATAAAGTTTTCTCATTGGTCGTTAGACTAGTACGTAAAAAGGTGACGTGTTAAAAACTAAAAGGTGTGAATAAACGAATATCAATGTTCTTAATTATAATGTTTTTTGATTGGCCGTTCGACTAGTATAGAAGTATGGCGTGTTAAAACTCGACAAATGTATCAACAAGTATAAGTGTTCTTATCTTTGGCTTATAGTAAGTAGAAGGATGGTGTATTAAAAGAAAAAGGGTTTATCGGTAAATAAGCAGAGTTCGTATCATGCATGTTTGGTGATTTTTCATACTTTGTATTTTGTTGAAAGTGTGTGTCAAGTCTGGAATGGAGGATTCATGCCCTAATTAGTATTCTACTAGTCAGCAATAAAATCGAAAAAAGTGTCGAATACAGTATGAAAAGTGGTTCATATTTGACTACGGAAAAGTCATTTGACGTGTCTTAATAATTAGGAGTGCTTTATTTGCATGGAAAAAGAATAAGGTGACAAATAGCTCACATTAGATCTATCGAAGTAAAATAATTAATAATTAGAGTACTTTACGCATGCACAATTGGTAAAGAGGGCATAGTGTTGACAAGTTTTGACATTAGTGTTGGGTTCATAGTAATAAAAGGGTGTGAATGGAAATGTTAAAACATGCAGGAACGCGTGAACAGTGACTATTTCGCATGACCAATAGCACTGTTACTGTTTCGCATGAACAATAGCACTATTACGTGAACAGTAGCACTGTTTCGCGTGAACAGTGCACTGCTTCACGAACTGACGCGTGAACAGTGCCGATTTACGTGAACAGTAGCACTGTTACGTGAACAGTAGCACTGTTTTATGTGAACAGTGCACTGCTTCACGAACTGTTGCAGCAATGTTTCGAACTGATGCAATATTTCAGGAAATGGTATACTGTTTCAGAAAAATTACTGCAATGGTTTAAGTAAACAGACATGTATTTTCAGGAAAAGACACACACCTCTAAATTGAACCAATTCCACCTTTCAAAGGGGCATCTTGTGGCTATAAATAACCTGGTTTTCATCCATGGGTAAAAAAAAAAATACACAGAAAAAATTTTCAGAATTACAAGCTTCTTTTTCTTCTTAAAAATACTCTAAGTGTGATCATTCAAACCGTGAGTGTGTTCAAAGAATCCGTCTATTTGAGGTACCGCTATAGTCGGATTGAAGGCCATTTTACCTTGGGAGGAAGATTCCATAACTTCGGGTACAGTGAGGGGAATTATTCCTTAAGAAAAGTCCGTAAATTCGGACGACTTGGCCTTAACAATTTCTGTTTCATCTATATTTCTAAAATATAAAATACACCTCTTGTAAAGATCATTTTGATCTTGTGTTGAGGGTATTTTTTCAACTTCGTTGTTTTCTTGTTCATACTTGAACTCGAGTTGAAGTTGTTATTCTATTATACAGATTCTACGTACCCGTATTGTGAAAAATACCAATCTTAAGGAATAATTTTTTTCTTACAGAACCTATATTGCTTGTTTTTGGAGATTAAAGCTTAGGCTTTCAACTCCACTTGAATTTAACTAGTGATTAGAAGACATAAAATCTTCATCACAAGTTAAGGTTCACTCGGTTGATGATTCGTAGTAATAAAAACTTCATCGTTAACTAGAAACAAGAAGAAGAAGAGTTTAAAGTTATTTAACTTTATTAATAGTATTCTGAAAAATACTAATTTTCTATCTTGTGGTGACAGGAAAAATGACAACTGAAAGTCAAATGATAGATGTGACAACATCTATGGGGGAAAATAATATTGCCGCATCAAGTCGCACAAATGCTCTGCCAACGATGGCACCGACGGAGAAGCCCAAAAAATTTTCTAGCATCGACTTCAAGTGGTGGCAACAAAAGATGTTCTTTTACCTGATCACTTTATGTCTACAACGGTTCACTAGTGAAGACACTCCCGAGGTGCCCGAGGGAACCTCGGACAAGGACCGCTTCGTTATTGTAGAAGCTTGAAAACATTCAGATTTCCTTTGCAGGAACTATATTCTGAGTGGTCTCCAAGACGACCTCTATAATGCCTATATTGGAAACAAGACATCAAAAGAACTGTGGGGGGCACTTGAATGGAAATATAAAACGGAAGATGCGGGAATGAAGAAATTCCTTGTTGCACGGTTCCTGGACTTCAAAATGATTGACAACAAATCTGTTGTCTCTCAAGTACAGGATTTGCAAGTCATCGTACATGATCTCCTAGCAGAAGGTATATTTTTGAAAAATACCTTAGTTGAACAAATTAAAAATGTTCTTAATACTCACATAAACTATTTTGTAGGTTTAATTATGAATGATGCCTTCCAAGTAGCAGCGATAGTTGAGAAGCTACCACCTTTGTGGAAAGACTTCAAAAACTACTTAAAGCATAAACGCAAGGAGATGACCGTTGAAGATCTTATCGTCCGACTTCGTTTTGAAGAGGACAATAAGTTCCCGAAAGAAGGTCAAAGGGAAATTCTACAATGAATGAAGCCCATATTGTAGAAGATGACCAAAACAACTTGAAGAAAAGAAAGAAAGTTGAACATAGAAGCAATCAACCCAAGAAAAAGTTCAAGGGAAAATGCTTCAATTATGGCAAAATTGGCCACAAGTCCACAGATTGTCGAGCATCAAACAAAGGCAAGAAAAAGGACCAAGAAAACATGATTGAGTCTAACAAAGAATATGATGATTTGTGTGCTATATTCACAAAATGGAACTTGGTGGGGAATCCACGCAAATGGTGGATGGATTCTGGTGCCACACGTCATGTTTGCACAAACAAAAAGCTGTTCTCATTATTTACTATGGCTCAAGCAGAAGAAATGCTTTACATGGACAACTCCGCTACTGCTAAGGTGGAGGGAATAGGAAAAATTTGCCTAAAGATGACTTCCGGTAAGGTCTTGACACTGAATAATGTGCTACATGTTCCGGAGTTATGGAGGAACTTAATTTCTGTTTTACTCCTAGATAAGAACGGATTCAAATGTGTAACCGTCTCTGGGAAAATTGTAGTTAGCAAAGGAGAAATGTATGTAGGAAAAGGCTATCTCACGGAGGGCCTTTATAAGATGAATGTAATGACTGTTGGAATGAATAAATGTTCGAATTCGTCTTATTTTCTTGAGTCTTATGATTTATGGCATGAACGTTTAGACCATGTTAATTACAAAACGTTACAAAAACTGATTAACTTAGAAGTTTTGCCAAACTTTGAGTGCAATAAATCAAAGTGCCAAACGTGTGTGGAATTGAAGTATGCAAAGCATCCTTATAAATTCGTTGAAAGGAATTCCAATCCCTTAGACTTAATACACACAGACATTTGTGATATGAAGTCAACAACATCTCGTGGTGGGAAAAAGTATTTTATAACTTTTATTGATGATTGCACTAGATATTGTTATGTCTACTTGCTAAATAGTAAGGATGAAACAATAGATGCATTTAGGCAATATAAAACTGAAGTTCAAAATCAGTTAGACAAAAAGATCAAAATGATAAGAAGTGATAGGGGCAGAGAATATGAATCTCCCTTTGCACAAATATGTGTAGAGAATGGAATAATTCATCGAACTACGGCCCTGTATTCACCTCAATCAAATGGAATTGCGGAAAGAAAAAATTGAACTTTGAAGGAAATGATGAATGTCTTACTTATAAGTTCTGGTTTACCGCAAAACTTATGGGGGGAGGCTATCCTTACAGCCAATCGTATACTCAACAAGGTTCCCTATAGTAAGACATAATCAATTCCTTACGAAAAATGGAAAGGAAGGAAACCTAACTTGAAATATTTCAAAGTGTGGGGGTGTCTAGTGAAGGTTCAAGTTCCTATACCTAAAAGGGTTAAAATAGGACCTAAAATGGTGGACTGCGTGTTCATAGGATATGCTAAAAGTAGTAAAGCATATCGATTTTTGATTCATAAATTTGAACATCCGAATATTAGTGAAAATACAGTAATTGAATATGACAATGCTAAATTCTTTGAAAACATTTACTCGTATAAAATTAGACACGAACAGTCTAGTGGAGGTTCCAAACGACCTCGAGATGAACAAGTGAGAATGTACATAATAAAGAAAATCCAAGATGTAGTACACGTCAAAGAACGTCAACTTTAATTGGATCAGATTTTTTAATATTTCTCTTAGAAAATGAGCCTCAAACATTTAAAGACGTGACGTCGTCGTTAGACTCATCCTTTTGGAGAGAGGAAGTCAATGGTGAGATTGATTCAATCTTAAACAACCATACATAGGAATTGGTTGACCTTCCTCCCAGAAATAAACCTTTAGATTTTAAATGGATCTTCAAAAGGAAAATGAAGACGGATGGTACTATTGACAAATACAAGGCAAGACTTGTAGTAAAAGGCTTTAAACAGAAGGAAGGCCTTGATTACTTTGATACATACTCGCCAGTAACAAGGATAACCTTGATTCGAATGTTAATTACCTTGGCGGCGGTATATGATCTTCAAATCCATTAAATGGATGTGAAAATTGCATTCGTAAATGGAGATTTAGAGGAATAAATTTACATGGAACAACCTGAGTGATACGAGAATTCCTAGCTTGAGACCTTTCACACGAAGCCAAGCACGTGAGTTGCAACGACTCCAAGCCTTGTTCACATTCTTGGCCATGTGTGAGGCCCTTGTGAGCCCATATGAGGGCCTATATTTAATAAAATATAAAGAGGCTCACCAAGACACCCCAAACCCACCCATTTAAATGCCAAGGGTAATTTGGTCTTTGCCCCTCCTTTCTAAGTGACTATATAAGCCATGTAATAGGGCTAGTCTTGATTTAGTTCATTCCTATTATTCAAGAAACAAAGACTTGTAAATTTTTGACTTCTCTTTCTCATCATTTGGAGAGGCCAAAACCAAATTCTCACTAGTAGAGTGATACTAGTTTTCTATCTTGGCTAGAAACTAGGTTCTTGAGGTTCTTTGAGTTCCTCTTGGTCCAAGTAAGAACTTGATATTGATATTTATTAGTCTTAGGGTCCTTTCTCTTGTTAGGGTTCTTAGATTAATGAATATTATGTGTCACGTTTCTATCTTTTTCTTTGTAAATCTTGTTAACATTGTGTTGTTGAATGTAAAAGTCTAGTGAAGCCGTGTGGGGCTCTTTCGATTCACTAGCAATATTTTCTTTGTTGTTCTTGTTGTTAAACTCACTTTTCTAGTTCAAACAAGTGTTGCAAGCCTAGTGAAGCCGTGTGTGGCCATTTTCGATTCATTGGCACTTTGTTGTTCATCTTGTTGTTCTTGTGTTGGTTGGAATCTCTTGATATACACTTAGCATTATATCATTTGGTATCAAAGCTAAAGGCTAGGTTTTGTTCTTACAAAAACAATCTTGGAAAGCTCTTACTAAAAAGTGTGTTCTTGAACATTTTGGTAAAAAAAATTGGTTGTAGATCTACAAAAGTTTTACTTGTTTAGTTGTTTCTTGTGTTGGTTTATTTCTCATCAACACAAAGGGTGTCTAAATCTAAAGTTGAGCTTAATGAAAAAAAGAATTGTGTTCTGAAAAAAAAAACCTTGGAAGTGATCATTGTGGTGTATTGTTGTTGTGTTCTTGAAGGTGTTGATGTTGTGTTCATCCTAAACCTCTCCTCATCTTATGTCTTAACTTCTATAAAGATAAATAGATCCAAAAAGGTTGTAAGACAAAATTGAAAATTATTTGTGAGAAGACTTGTCAACATCACCTTTTTAAGACTTGACAACCACTTTTCCTTAAAACAAGGAACCTTGTCTTGTGGGATTAGTGAGTTCAAACATTACCTTTTGAGTTTGAAAAAAAAAGAACAAAAAAAGGGGGGTTTGAAAATTTTTACAACACTTTATGTTTTCCATCCCAATAACAAGTCATCCATTACAAAAGATCTAAGAGGACTAAGACTTTAAGTTGATGAACTATTTATGTGGACCCGCGTCCATTGACAAGCTGCCACGTCACCCTAGTTACTGTTCAAATTTGGATGTTCTAGTTTCTAATTATTGATTCCTAGTTTCCTCTAATTGACTTGAGAACTAATTAACAAACTAGTACATTCCTACTAGCTTGTCAATTAGTCACTTGAAGCCTTGTGTTTGTGTCAACATTTGTTTGTGTGCTTTTGTCATTTGAATACATTGTAACTCTTAGATATAGTCCGACGAGAATTCTTTGAGTTTCAAATAAGAATCCATTCTGGGAAAGAGCATACTCATACCTTATGGATTCACGGGTTCCTAGCCAATCTACAACTCTTGTGAAACTTAAGTGTGAGTGAACCAAGAGAGTGTGAGTGAGGAGAGGGATTTTAAACTAACTTATTTGTTGCTTGTGTAGGTGATACCTTGATAATGGAGGGAACCACATCTCAAACCATGGATTCTAATGAATTGGAGAATATGAGGGTCACTCTTGAGGCTATGACCCGAGCTCTTAAAAGGTTGAGTACGGAAGTGGGAGTCATAAGGGGAGAAGTGACAACTATTAGTGGGAGGTTAGAACAAGTGGAGAGTCAAAGGAACTCTCGTCCTTCTACTCCTCGACATGTTTCATCAAGTGGACATGATAGAAATTCCTCCGCCACCGTTACTCCCAAAACATGGCCACAATTGCCAAATCCTTCACTAGCTCCACTAAATGTCGTAAGCCAAACCACTTATAACCCTCTAAACCGAGACTCCAATAGACCAACCCATTTCTAAATGTATCAAGTTCCACAAGAGGTACTCGAACGTCAAATGCCTCCACAAAATCCGAACCCCCCTTCAAAGCTCCACTAAACCAAAGCCCACCACCTCCACAAAATTTAATTCCTCCGAATCAAGTTCTAAATGTCCAAAATCATCCCGTCCACCTTGAGGAATATGGTAGAGAGGATTATGAAGGGTATGGAGACTTTGACAATGCCTACATGAGGGAGAAAGAGATAAGAGGAGGTCGTGTGGATCCAAGGAGATACTGAGGGTACGGAGAAAGGGGAAACCAACACCTAGAAAGAGACATAGGCATCAATACCATCAAATTAAGCCTACTTATCTTTAAGGGTGAAAGTGACCCCGATGTGTATCTTGCTTGGGAGTCGATTTGTGATAAAGTGTTTCAAGTGAATGATATCTCGGAGGAGAAAAAGAGTTGTTATGCCATAGCTCATTTTGAAGGCTATGCTAACACTTGGTGGGAATACGTCAAGTGGTTCGGCAATGAGTTGGTAGAGGGACAACCACCACAATAGTTTTAGTTGAGGTACCTAATGAGGCAACGGTATCTTCCCAAAAGTTATCGACATGAGTTGCTTGCTAGGTTGTATAATTTGTGATAAGGTAATCGAATTGTTATGGCATACTATGACGAGTTTCAACAACTCATGTTGAAGCTTGATCATCGGGGAGAATAAATTGGCCATGACATCATTCGGTTCAAGTGTGGGTTGAACAAAGAGATCTCCACTCATTTTACGCTTCACAAGTTTAATATCGTTGATGGAATTTTCCAAGCGACTCTTGAGATTGAAAGGGAGTTTAAAAAGAGGTCGTCGTTCAAGGCAAAGGGACCATCAACCTCAGGTTGGCCAAGGAGCAAAGATATGGTTCAACCATCTTCGGGTTAGCCCAAAAACAAGGACCAACCCGCCACTACAAGGCTATCCGAGCCTAAAATAGTCCATAAATTTCCTCTCCGGCAAGAAGCTCACAAGTATCCTAATCCTAAAGGGTTCCAATGTTTCAAGTGCCAAGGTTGGGGACATAAAGCCAATGAATGTCCAAAACAGCGCAATGTGATCCTAAGAGAAGGGAGATTGTATTACCTTGGTGAGGAAGTGGGTTTTGATAAAGAAGAGAATGAGGCCGAGCCTCAAGATGGAGAGAAACATAAAAATGAGCCACATAATGATGATGGTTGTGAGGATGCTTATCCGCAAGAAGGGGAGTACGTGGTTTCAAACTTTGTAGTGATGCATGCCATGATTAGTAAGGCGATAGATAACCCTAGCCAACGGGAGAATTTATTCCATACTAAATGTCTTGTGAAGGGAAGTGTGTGTACTATGGTGATAGATAGTGGAAGTTACGCAAATGTGGTTAGTGTTGCAATGGTGAACTTCTTGAAATTGCCGACTACACCTCACACTAATCCTTACAAGTTGCAATAGTTGAATGAATGCTGCGAGTTAAAGGTCACAAGGAAATGTATGATACATTTTAAGGTAGCCAACTACCATGACGAGGTGCTTTGTGATGTGATACCAATACAAGCTTGTCACTTGTTGTTAGGAAGACCTTGGCAATACGATAGGTCGACCAAACATGATGGAAGGTCCAATCGGTATACACTTGAGAAGGATGGCTGAAAGGTCGCTCTTCATACATTATTACCTTGGCAAGTGAATGAATTGTATCAAAAGATGCAGAAATTGAGGGAAAAGGGAAAGAAGGTCGAGAGTGAGGGAAAAAAGGGGAACCCGAGAGTGAGGGAGTAGGGGAAACTGAGGGGCTCCTAATTTCTAAGGGGCAAGGAAGTATGGTGATGATGGCTAGGAGGAAAGAATTATTTGTGGATCATGACGAGGACACTCCGATGCTCCTCTTGGCTCATTGTTTTAACACTAACGCCACTAACATTTCTATTTCTCCTCCTATTTCTCATGTTTTGTAGGATTACGAGGATGTCTTCCCAAAGGAATTACCACAAGGATTAACCCCACTTCGGGGAATTGAGCACCAAATAGATTTTGTGCCGGGTTAATTGGCCAACAAACTGGCTTATAGGACCAACCCGATGGATACCAAGGAATTACAACCCCAAGTTGAGGAAATCCTCAACAAAGGATATATCAAGGAGAGTATGAGCCCTTGTGCGGTTCCGGTGCTACTAGTTCCTAAGAAAGATGGGACTTGGCGTATGTACATTGATTGCTGAGCCATCAACAAGATAACGGTAAAATATTGTCACCCTATTCCTAGTTTAGATATATGCTTGATGAATTGAGTGGTTCGTGTTTATTTTCTAAAATTGATTTGAGGAGTGTCTATCACCAAATTCGTATGCAACCGGGTGATGAATGAAAAACCACCTTCAAGACCAAATTCAGTCTCTATGAATGGATGGTTATGCCATTCGGCCTAACAAACGCTCCAAGTACATTCATGAGGCTAATGAATAATGTGATGAAGCCATTTATCGAAAAGTTTGTTGTTTTTTATTTTGATGATGTATTGGTGTACAGTAAGTCCTTAGATGAGCATGTAAAGCATTTATAATGTGTGTTTGATGTTCTCTGAAAGGAGAAGTTATATGCTAATCTAGAAAAGTGTTCTTTTGGTGTCCATAAGGTTGTATTTCTTGGGTTTGTGGTGAACTCAAGAGGGGTCGAAGTGGATGAATCTAAGATTGACGCCATTAAAAATTGGCCAACTCCCAAAACTGTAGGTTAAGTGAGAAGCTTCCATGGGTTGGCTAGTTTTATAGACGTTTTGTTAAAGGATTTAGCACCATTTCTGCCCCCTTGACCGAAGTGATTAAAAAGGACTAGCCTTTCAAGTGGGGAGATGAATAAGCTAAGGCCTTCGAGGACTTGAAAGCTATGCTCATCTCGGCCCCTTTGCTACAATTGCTGAATTTTGACAAGACTTTGAGGTCGAATGTGATGCAAGTAAAGTCGGCATAGACACGGTTTTAATGCAAGAATTGAAGCCTATTGCCTACTTTAGCGAAAAGCTCAAAGGAGCAACTCTAAACTACTCTATGCATGATTTAGAGTTTTATGCCTTGATTAGAGCCTTGGCCACTTGGCAACATTATTTGTGGCCTAAAGAATTCGTGATCCGAACGGATCATGAATCCTTGAAGCATATATGGGTATAAGACAAGCTTAACCGGCGGCATGCCAAATGGATTGAATTTCTTGAAACTTTCCCTTATGTTATTCAATACAAGAAGGGTAAAGACAATGTGGTTGCCGATGCTTTATCCCAAAAACATGTGCTTGTGTCTACTTTGTCATCTAAGTTGATGGGGTTTGAAAGACTCAAGTCTTTATATCCCGAGAACCCTCATTTCGCTCTTATCTATAGTGAAAATGAAGAGTTGGAAAGGGATAGGTGGGTTATGGATAGGGGTTCCCATCCCTATACCAAATTTGATGGATACTTGTTTAAAGGTAGACGATTGTGTGTTCCCTCAAGTTCATGGAAAGAATTATTTGTTAGGGAAGCACACAATGGCGGTCTAATGGGCCATTTTGGGGTTGAGAAGACCCTCAGAATATTGGAAGAACAATTTTATTGGCCTAGAATGCACAAGGATGTGGCCCGAATTTGCGGCCAATGTGTTGAGTGCAAGGAGCCAAGTCACGGCTCCAACCCCATGGGTTGTACATCCCATTGTCCACCCCTTTGCGTCCTTGGCTTGACATATCAATGGACTTTGTGTTGGGATTGCCGAGGACTAGAAAGGGGCGGGATAGTATTTTTGTCGTGGTGGATCAGTTTTCCAAGATGGCTCACTTTATTCCTTGTTCAAAATGTGATGATGCGCCTAGCGTAGCCTCTTTGGTTGTTGATAATGTTGTAAAATTTCATGGTGTTCCGATGACCATAGTGAGGGATAGGGATTCTAAATTCCTAAGCCACTTTTAGAAGTCCATGTGAGGTAGACTCGGTACTAAGTTGTTGTTTTCGACTTCATGCCACCCACAAACCGATAGCCAAACGGAAGTAGTAAATAGGACCTTAGGGCCTATGCTACGGCCCATGGTTAAATGAAAAATTACTTCTTGGGAGGAGCATTTACCGTTGATTGAGTTTGCTTATAATCGTGTTATACACTCGAGCATGGGGATGACACCCTTTGAGTATGTATACGGCATCAACCCCCTAACCCCTTTGGATTTAACCCCTTTGCCAAGTGATCTGTGATAAGCTTAGATGGAAGAAAATGGTCTGAGGACATGAAAAAGCTACATGAGAAGTGAGGTTGCGGTTGGAGAAGAAAAACCAAGAAGTTGCGAGGCGAGCCAAGAAAGGAAGAAGAAATCTCATTCTTAAACCGGGAGATTGGGTATGGGTGCACCTAAGGAAGGATAGATTCACATCTCAAAGGAATGCTAAGTTGATTCCATGTAGTGATGGCCCATTCCAAGTATTAGAAAGGATCAACAACAATGCCTACAAGATTGATCTACCCTCAAGTGCACAACACTTTCAACGTGTGTGATCTCTCTCAAGTGGAAATGGTGGAGGATGGCAATGATACGAATTTGAGGACAAATTCCCTTCAAGATAGAGAGGATAATACAGGAATTCCTAGCTCGAGACCTTTCACACGAAGCCAAGCATGTGAGTTGCAACAACTCTAAGCCTTGTTCACATTCTTGGCCATGTGTGAGGCCCTTGTGAGCCCATCTGCCTATATTTAATAACATGTAAAGATGCCCACCAAGACACCCCAAACCCACCCACTTAAATGTCAAGGGTAATTTGATCTTTGTCCCTCCTTTGTAAGTGACTATATACCATGTAATACGGCTAGTATTGCTTTAGTTCATTCCTATTATTCAATAAACAAAGACTTGTAAATTTTTGACTTCTCTTTTTCATCATTTGGAGAGGCCAAAACCAAATTCTCACTAGTAGAGTGATACTAGTGTTGTATCTTGGCTAGAAACTAGGTTCTTGAGGTTCTTTGAGTTCCTCTTGGTCCAAGTAAGAACTTGGTATTGATATTTATTAGTCTTAGGGTCCTTTCTCTTGTTAGGGTTCTTAGATTAATGAATATTGTGTGTCAAGTTTCTATCTTTTTCTTTGTAAATCTTGTTAACATTGTGTTGCTGAATATAAAAGTCTAGTGAAGCCGTGTGGGGCTCTTTCGATTCACTAGCAATATTTTCTTTGTTGTTCTTGTTGTTAAACTCACTTTTCTAGTTCAAACAAGTGTTGCAAGCCTAGTGAAGCCGTGTGTGGCCATTTTCGATTCACTAGCACTTTGTTGTTCTTGTGTTGGCTGGAATCTCTTGATACACACTTAGCATTGTATCACTGATGGTTTTGTGGTTCCAAGAAAGGAAAACAAGGTGTGTAAACTTATCAAGTCACTATATGGACTAAAGCAAGCACCTAAGCAATGGCATGCAAAGTTTGACCAAACCATGTTGGCAAACGGATTCAAGATAAATGAATGTGATAAATGTGTCTATATTAAAGACAAACCAAATCACCAAGTCATTGTTTGCTTATATGTGGATGATATGTTGATCATTAGCAGAGACATTTGTGACATCAATACAACCAAACGAATGCTCGAGAGAAAGTTTGATATGAAAGACCTTGGAGTTGCAGACGCGATCTTAGGTATAAGAATCCATAGAACTCTACAAGGGTTAGCATTGTCACGATCTCACTATATCAAAAAAGTATTTGACAAGTTCAAGTATATGGAATTCGATATTGCCAAAACTCCATTGGATGCAAGCTTTGCACTTTGACAAAATGAAGGTAAAAGTGACTCGCAATTGGAGTACGCAAGTGTATTGGGATGTTTAATATATATAATGAACTGTACACGACCATACATTCCATGCGCTATTAGTAAATTGAGTCGGTACATGAGTAATCCCAACAAAACTCACTGGATGGCAATGAAAAGAGTTTTGGGGTATCTTAAATACACTCAAAATTATGCTTTACATTATAATAAATATCCTGCGGTACTTGAAGGATATAGTGATGCAAATTGGATCATCGGATCGAACGAAGTAAAATCCACAAGTGGATATGTATTTACTATCGGTGGAGGAGCAGTCTCTTGGAAATCATCCAAACAGACGTGTATTGCTCGCTCAATAATGGAATCTAAATTTATCGCAATAGATAAAGTTGGTGAAGAAGCAGAATGGCTCTGAAATTTCTTGGAAGATATTCTGTATTGGCCCAAGCCAGTGACACCAGCATGTATGCACTGTGATAGCCAAGCGACAATAGGTAGTGCAGGGAGCATGATGTATAATGGAAAATCTCGTCATATAAGACAAAGACATAATACCATTAGAGAACTTCTCTCTAGTGGAATTATCACCGTAGACTATGTAAAGTCGAAGGATAATATGTCGGATCCACTTACAAAAGGCCTATCTAGAGAAGGAGTAGAAAGGACATCCAAGGGAATGGGCTTAAGGCCTAGGACAAGTCAGCATGGTGGTAACTCTACCTAGCAGATTGGAGATCCCAAGAGCTAGGTTCAAGGAGATCAAACAAAGTTGTGTCTGACAGGTTCAACATTGTCAATTACCCAACTCATTCTCATGATGTAGACAGTGTATAGTAACTAAGGATAAGACTTAAGGTGAAAATTTTTTTAATGATTAGCTAAATTTGGCAGATTTGACCAAATAGTTTAATCTACAGGATTGAATGTTTAGAAATCACCTATGTGTGGGCGAAGTGGAAGCTGCTTCAAAGATAATGTTAGTAAAGGCCTATTCTCTAAGCTCTCATAAAAACTGGGACGTGTTCATAACTGAAAAGAATAAAACCGTAAGAACCATAAATGGTAAAAGGCTGGTTGTGTGACATGTGTTGTCTAGGTGTACATTAAAGCTCGACGGTTCAAAGATATCACATCTACCGATTGACCAAGTGCATCCGATACATGTTCACTACAGAAAGTTCAAAGGAAATCCCACTTATCCAGATGCAATCAGTCTTTGCTTGATGATCACATACTTGTCCGTAAAAGTTTTACAAAAATAATAGCCATTCCCCATTCATGTGGGGGATTGTTGGGTTCATAGTAATGAAAGAGTGTGAATGGAAATGTTAAAACATGCAGAAACGCGTTAACAGTGACTATTTCGCGTGAACAGTAGCACTGTTTTGTGTGAACAGTGCACTGCTTCACGAACTGACGCGTGAACAGTAGCACTGTTACATGAACAGTAGCACTGTTTCGCGTGAACAGTGCACTGCTTCACGAACTGCTGCAATAATGTTTTGAACTGATGCAATGTTTCACAAAATGATATACTATTTCAGAAAAATTATTGCAATGGTATAAGTAAACAGACATGTATTTTCAGGAAAAGACACACACCTCTAAATTGAACCAATTCCACCTTTCAAAGGGTCATCTTGTGGCTATAAATAACTTGGTTTTCATCCACAGGTAAAAAAACACAGAAAATTTTTTTAGAATTACAATCTTCTTCTTCTTCTTAAAAATACTCTAAGTGTGATCATTTAAACCGTGAGTGTGTTCAAAGAATCCGCCTATTTGAGGTACCTCTATAGTCAGATTGAAGGACATCTTATCCTAGGAGGAAGATTCTATAACCTTGGGTACAGTGAGGGAAATTATTCCTTAAGGAAAGTCCGTGAATTCGGACAACTTGGCCTTAACAATTTCTGTTTCATCTATATTTCTGAAATATAAAATACACCTCTTGTAAAGATCATTTTGATCTTTTGTTGAGGGTATTTGTTCAACTTCGTTGTGTTCTTTTCATACTTGAACTCGAGTTGAAGTTGTTATTCTATTACACAAATTCTACGTACCTGTATTGTGGAAAATAACAATTAGGGCATATCATATTGGCAAGTTGTCATTAGGCCGTAGTGTTGGCAAGTTTTGGCATTTGAGTGTTAGCTTAGATACTTAATTACTTTATTTAAAAGAGGGGAATAAAAGAGGAAGCAAAATATTACATTTTGTTTCTCTTTACACAACATAATGTAGAAAAATATACCTTGCACTATTGAAGGTTTTTAATGGTGTATGGAAATTGGGTAATATCACATCCCATGTCATGTGGGAATATTAGTAGCTCGGTTGGTTGGAATATGAACTCTCATCTTGTGAGGGTTCAAAATCCTACACCGTAATCCCCTCCTCATTTCCCCTTCTCCTACCCCCATGTCATGGTTAACTACCTTTGCAAGTGTACACTTATCACTAATATCAAGAATGTAATATCACCCTGTCATACATTTGAGCTATATTTTCCAGAATAAATAAATAAAAGTAAGATCTATATCTCCTCAATTTATCATTATCAGATTGCCATAAGTTAAGCCATCCAAAGCTATAAGAGTGAGAAAAGCAATGAGTTCAGGAAGATCTAATTGAGAGTTTTGTTAAAATGTATTCTGACAAGCATATTTCACTCTAAGACCCGACTCCCGACTCCCGACTCCCGACTCCTGACTTGACACCTGAAACCCGACTCCCGTTTGAGACCCGATACCCAACACCTCATTCCGACCTCGACTCCCAACCCTAATCTGTATCCTGACTCACGCCCAAATATGTCTCTCGGCCTGGGAACAGATGCCAACTTGATATCTCTATTATCTACTCTGACCCCAAACTCAGGATCAAGATCCTACATTGATTTGGGATCTAATTATTGTTCCCGATCCCAACCCATGATTCGATCAATTCTCTATCCTGAACTCAGCCCCAATCTCAACTCCCAATCCTTAATTTTGATTTGAGACCTTGTCGAGTCTCAACTAACCCTCAATTCCGGTTCGGAACCTCAATACGACATCATACTTTTATACCCAATTCTCGACTACGATTAGGGATTGGACTCATCTTGGGTGTCATGTGCACCCCTTTCTTAAAAGTTTGTCAGCTTAAAAACCCGTCAGTCCTTATCTGAAATCCGCCTTTTGTATAAGTGTCACACGGCTTATCTTTACACAGAACTCATAAATCATTTTCATTGCAATTATTTCAATTCTTTATTACATATTAAATTTTTGGTCAACACTAAGGCATTATCATTCATCTTCAATACTTCAAAATTTCTTCATGACACCATTTTTGAAAAAATATTTTCAGCCTCCAACCAAACATGGTAAGAATTCTAACTAGGGGTGACAGATGGACGAGTTGGGCCTAATTTGGGCAGTCAAAATAGTCTAAAGCAATAAATGGGTCATTACCCAACCTGCCCAAAATATAGATGGGCTAGGATGGGTTGGGCCAAGATGGTCTAAACAATGCGTTATAGCCCAATTCGTCCAACTTAACCCATCATTGAACAAGTTACCATTCTAGTAGCAATTTAAGTTGGAATGATATTTTTAATTTTCTTCATTATTTATATTATTATATTATTATTTTCACGTAAAAATAACATATGAAAACTAAAAAAATTTAATAAAAGCATGATTCCATATTTTTTTTTGGGGTGGGGGGGAGGGGGGGTAAGGGTAGAGGGTGGGCTAAGAAAATTCTTTTGAAATTTTTCTAAAATGCAAATTAAAAAAAAATTAATTGTTAGGAGGGGGATAGGGGCGTGTCTATGTATGGAAGAGGAAGGAGGTGGGGTAAGAAAAAGTTTATTTTTTTTTTATAAAAAATTAACTTTAAAAAATTTTTAATTTTTGTTAAGGGGGTGGGGGTAGGGGTCATATTTAGGAAGCTGGGGGTAAGCGGGTCGTGAAAGAATCGATTTTTTTATTAAAATCTTATTTTTGAGGAGGGTCGGGGGTAGGGGTTGGTTGGGTTAAAAAATGACTTTAATTTTTTTAATTCTTTTTTAAAAAATTAAGTTTTTTTAGGGGAGGGTGATAGGGGCCGGAATAGGGAGGTGGGGGTCGGGGTAGTGCTAGTGTGATGGTGTAAGAAAAAAATATTAACATCTTTATGGGTCAAATTTGGGCATCATTATGAGCCCATTTGGGTTGATGATTTATGATGGGTTCACTTGGACTAGCCCAAATCATTCCACATCTTCAAAATCTCTCTAGCCCAACTCATTACAACATGCGCGGGTTGGGCGGGCTAAATGAATTTGGGCTAATTTTGTCACCCCTAATTCTAATAGCTAAAAGGAAAAGGGAAAAAAAAAAATCTAAATATACCTCCTTAGATTATAAATTGCAAGTCATAGCAAGACTTCTTAGATTGCAACTAATAACAAGTTTTTTTAAAAAAAAAATAAAAAAAAAATTTGAAACAAATAAAATTAAGAATAAACATCTTTTCATATGTTAATTAAAAAAACTTCCATTTTAACAAGAGTTAGTTATTATGTTGGCTAAAATTATGGAACCTATTAATGTGCATGCTTTTTTCTATTTCTTAAATTATATTTATATTCAGTTTTTAAAAAGAAAAACAAATACTTCTTCTTTTTTTCATAATTTACTCTTACTCAATCTCTATTTTAATTTCTAATTCATGAATTTTGAATTCACAATAAAATTGGTGATAGTAAATATTATATGTTAAAAATTTATTTTTAATTTGTAAATTTTATACAACCTATTATTCATGTATTATTTTATACAATCAAGCTAAAATCAATTTATATATAACAAAGTCATATTTTAAATAATTTTTTATTTTTGGGATCTCAATTTATGAAATTGGTATATAAGATTCTATATAATTGATATATCTTATAACTGCTTATAGTGAATGAAAATGGTACATAATATGATATCCACGAATTATTTTAATAAATTTTATTAAAGTCATTTTATACTCTTGTCATACTTAAGAAATTTTTTTTAGGAGGGGGGTGGGGGGAGGGTAGGCTCAATGTATGGAGTTGACATTAAAATTGGTACCGATGAATTTTTCGTATATGTCAGATTTGTATGAAATGAGTTTATGAATTTGATAATTGATATGAAAAAATAGTGTTGTGTATTACATAATCTTTTTAGTGTATGCAATGGATATTTAATAAAAATTTATCACTGTACATATTGAAAATAAACTAACCGATAATTGTTTGGTATCAAATAACTTTTTGTTGCAATAAAAAGATAATCTGTATTAGCCATGATTGATATTGGTGTTGATTCACTATATTAATTTGGCTTTCTACAATCAGTATAGTTCAACAGTTATACAAAAATATAGTTACAACTTGCAATAAACAACCTAAAAATACATATAAATATAATTTTTACATATAATAAAACTAAATCTATTAACTGGGTTGGGATTTTAATAGATAAAGTGTTACATTTCTTTACATTATTGTACTTCCCCGTTTTTCATTTTCCCTATGGAATACTTTATTTGACAAAGTTAATTCTCAAAATATGTGCCATATTTTAAAAAAAAAAAGATCAGAAAAGATTATTTTTTTTTTTAAAAAATAGCTTTATTTTATTATTATTTATTGAAAGTCATTGTTGTGATAAAAAGATGAAATCTATGAATAATGAAAGAAGAATTGAAGGAATAATGTGTATCAATGTAGAAATATTTTACCAAATTTTACTTCTTAATTTAAGAACAAATTTTGTTACTTTATGATAAAGTTAAAAAAAGTATAAATAAAGATAACTATTGAAACCAAAATTTATTCTTAACATAATTATCAATAGAGTTAATGAGGAGAGATAGAATATTAAAGACTAAAAAATAGGAGATAATAACAAACACTTATTTAAAAAAAAAATATTATTTCTAAAGAATTGCTATAACTTGCAATTAAATCTTTAATTCAATAATTATGTAAAAGTATTGCTATAACTTGGAATAAACAATCTAATAACTATATAGAAGATAATTTTCACAAAGAAAAAGTAAGGGGATAGCAAGAATAAGTCGCTGCCTCTTTTAGAGGGCAATTAAATAGTATGTCCATTTAATTACATTTTAGAGTCATTATGTTGTGTCTAAAATTGGATCTTAATTAGGAAATCAAAAATTCTTGATTCTTCCTTTGACAATCATTATTTCATAGGATATTTGGCCTAGCTAGTTGGTTACATCAAGAATTTAATACTTGGATTGAGTTCTTTCATGTCCTAAATTGCTTGTGTATCTTAGTGTTAGGAAAAAACAACATGATGTTAGACCACACAATATATTGGTGTGTAATCATTTTCTCCCTTTTTAATATCCCCATATATAAGGTTTCTTGTTTTTTTCCAATGTATCCTCACAAAGAAAAATGTTTGTTGATGTAGTTTTTTGTAGCTTAGCTGAATTCTTTCATTGTATAATTTTGTTCTTCTTTTTACAATTATTGGTGTGTTTGATATGATGAAATTAGAATTTTATTAAATAATGGGTTACTAAAGAAGCCTAAAATTGCTCACGTTATGTTGGTACAGTTGGTATAACTTGATAAAATAAAGTAGTTAATACAACTCATCACAGTGTTAATAATCAATCACTATTAGATGACAGTTAATTTAGTTAGACAGTTACGAAAAAGTAAAAGCTAGTCGATTTGTTAACATCACATTCACTATATATACACTATATCTACTCACTATATCATAAGTTTTTCTGTAATAATAGTCTACCCTGATCTTTTCTCTATTTCTCTTATTCTTCCTCCTATTCTTATGTTCTTTTTGTTATATTGATACTGCATTAAGCTCAATAAACAACATGGTATTAGAGACAGGTTCAGTGATCATATGATATATTTTGGTTCTTCTATTCGATTTCTTGAACAAATTAGTGCTTCTGCCACATAATTCTTGAACAAAATCACAAGGATGAATACTTCGACTGATCAATCAAATGGAGCAGTTCCAGCTAGTTCAAGCTCAACCATTGTAGGTCAAATTTCTGTTGTGGATTATAAACACCCTTTGTTCCTACATTCTTCAGATGTGAGTGAAACTCAAATAATATCATTTCAACTAACAGGTATTGAAAACTACTCCATCTGATTTTGATCTATGCGTGCTGCTTTGCTTGGTAGGAAAAAATTAGAGTTAGTTGATGGCAGTTGTACTAAAGAAAGTTTCCAGGAGAGTATGGGGAATTATTGGGAAAGAGTAAATGCAATTGTATTATCATGGCTAATGAACTCTGTATCCAAGAATCTTCTTGGAGGAATTATGTATGCATCTGATGCTAGGACAGTTTGGATGGATTTACAAGAAAGTTTCACTAAGGTGGATGGGTCGAGAACATTTAATATTCATAAGTAAATAGGTACCTTGACCCAACTAAATGCTTTTGTTTCAGTTTATGTTTCAAGACTTAGGAATCTTTGTGAGGAATTTTAGGCTCTAGTTCTTGCTCATACATGCAATTGTGAAACTTTAAAGGAATATCTACTGCATCTACAAAAACTAAAGTTATTTTAGTTTCTCATGTGATTTAATGAGTCATACCTATCAGCAAGAAATCAAATCTTGCTTATGAACCCTTCTCCAACCATTAATCAAGCTTACTTTACGATCATTAGTGATGAACGTCAGAAAAATACCACTGCTAATGCAGGGATTCTTGGCATTAATCTATTAAGTGGTAGTAATGTGTTTAAAGAGGCTATGTACACCAGGACAAGTGAAAATTAGGTTGGTTCTTCAAAGTACGAAAGAAACCCCACTCTATACTATGATTTTTGTAAGATGAAAGGGCATAACAGAGAAAATTATTTTAGATGGGCTATCCTTCTGATTACAAGTATAAAAAGAAAGGAAATACCTGTTATGGATATGGCTAAACTCATGAAACTGTATGCAATATATCAATAGAAGATAGACTAAAATCACTTTTTAGTGGTTATGGTTATCAAAGTATTACTCAGAACATCAATGCAGTTCCCTTTAATGCTCATGGTTCATATGTTTCAGCTCATTACTACTCCCAGACAATTGGTGGTGCATCTATAAGTGATCTTACTGAGGTCAATCAAGGGACAGGACCTTTCACTCAGGATCAATATGAGTAGATCATCAAACTGTTGAATAACACTACCATTGGTGTCACGGATGTGTCAGCTAATGTAGCAGGTACACCTATGTATCTTGCATTGTTAGCATCTAAATATTCAGGATGGATTGTGGACACTGGTGCCACAAACCACATGGCATATAGTCTAAAGTTGCTCAACAAAGACACTATAATAGAGACACCTTGTCCAAAAAGGGTCTATTTACTAAATGGAGATGTCTCACTTGTCTCGCATACAGGGTCAAGTTCCATATCTGATAAGAGTTCTATTTCAAATATGTTTCATGTTCCCGTATTTCAGTTCAACTTATTATGTGTTTCAAAACTAACAAAAGAGCTCCAATGCTTTGTGTCTTTCTTCCCTTATTTTTTCCTTTTTCAGGATCTCTTCACCAGCTAGGTGAAAGAGATTGGTAAAGAAGTTGGGGGGCTTACATTCTGCTGAATTCTACAACTCATCGTGTCAAGGATATATTACACTTATTGCACAAGAATAACCTACAATTGGCACTAATAAATTGGACAATATCTTATGGCTTAAAAGACTAGGCTACCCTTCTATATTTTTTCTTAAAAACTTGCTGCCATTTAGATTAAATGAGATAAAAGACAAAATTAATCAATGTACTGTCTGTCCTTGTGCCAAGCAGGCTAGATTGCCTTTCCCCATAAGTATCACTACAATTGTTACTAGCTTTGAATTAATGCATGTCAACATTTAGGGACCATATAAAGTCCCTACATATGATGGATCTAAGTACTTGATTACAGTTGTTGATGACTTCACTAGATTTACTGTAACACACCATATTTTGGGCTATATATTTAACCGTTGTTCTTACGTGTGTAAAATACAACCCCATAATTTATATTTAATTACATGTATCATGATCTTTATACTAGTGTATGACGTGCTAATGACATGAAAAATGTTCATAGGAATCACTTAGAACAAAGTTGAGCTAAGAGCCTTTGATTCGGTCAAATTTTGTATTCGATTCTACAAGGGTCAACTTTGAACGTGTATAACTTTTGACATATATTGAATTTTGCATCTTAAGACCCACCAAGTTATATATAATCGAATTTTTTACAACGATACTAATTTCATCTTAATATGATACTCGAACAAAAAGTTATGATCATTTTTATCAGAAGCAATAAGCTGTCGCGATAGCTCCGCGACGCAGAGGATAGTTTTCCTACATATGAAAATACAATCCCAAAGGGCGTTTTAGTCATTTACCCTTTTCTTGAAGCACCCAAGTGACGGGTTAAAACCCTAAAAAGGGAATTATTTGCAGACCTTTATCATAAAACCCTTACGTAAACCCCCTCCTTCCCAAGAACAAAATATAAACCCTTTTCCCCAAGAATTAAAATTTCAAGTTCTAAAATCTTCAAGAAAACATCAAGAATAGGGTTCCTTTCACAAATTCATCATTCAAGTCCCCAAAGATTCAAGCTTTCTTCACAAATCAAGAAGCTTAAGGTATGTAGGACTATCCTAAATCTCATGGGCATAAGATTTTAATGTTTTTACAAGCATTAGAGTATATATATATGTACGTATAAAAAAGGGTTTTGAAAATTGTTAAAGAGCATGCATTGGAAACCCAGTTTGATGATGAAATCGTGTTTAAATTATGGGGGGTTTTTCCTAAGCTTGAATTATATTCATGAGTATGAATGTTATGAGTTTTGAAAAGTTATATGAGAGAATGATTTATAAAATTCCCTCTCTTGTTATGAAACCCATTATTTTTACATATTGTGGGTTGATTATACAGATCGTTAAAAGCTTGAGTTTGAAGGTTTACTGTCATTAATGAATTATACTATTTTATTACTAAATGAGAGGGTATTTCCTTGATTTATAAATGCTCATGTTCCTAACAGAGAATTGCATGTAATTATTGAAAGAGATGACCACTGTATGTTAGACCATCGAAAAGAGAGTGTTTTGGCATAAGTTTTCATGTGCTTTTGAAATATGAACTCTCATATGATGTTTGAAATTTTTGAGTGGTCATTAACATACTTGAAATAAGAAGGGAAGTACATATGATGTGGTATGAAATGAATGACTTGCAGGTCTGGGTATGACGATACCCTGTTATGATGTGCCCTAAGAAGAATAAGAAAAAAACTGTTCATAAGAAGGAAGTATGATTGTAAGAGACTAAAATAGGGCATATGGAGAGTTAGATTGTTACCTAAAGAAGGCACAAGTTTAGATAATTCATTGTCCGAAATCGCGTTTTACCGACATAGGTTTTATTTTGCCCTGAAATAGGGGATTGTACACTGGCGATGGCCTTGTGGCGTAGTAGAGAGCAGAGACTCTATCCTTGTGGAAAAATTGGGTTGGGGGCTTAGCTGCCAAGTCAAGGGCAGATTCCATATAGCCTGTAGAATTATAAAATCATAGGGTGTACCATCTAGCTCAGAAGTAATATAAAGAGTTGAGTTAGTGTTTTTACAAGAATGGTTGAAGATCATCAAAATTATGCCCATGTATTTTCAATTATTTTATGCCGGCATGTGAAAATATATGTTATATTTTTGGATTGTTCGACATACTAGTACTTTCGAGTATTGAACCCTATATTTTAGGTTCTGAGGCAAAGTCCTATGGTCCGTCTACCAATAGTTTATTTCTAGCTATTCAGAGTTGGTAAGTCTCCCTTAATTCGGAAGAAATATCTTCTATGTGTAGTTTCCTTTTTAATCTTATGATCTAGTCGGGGGCCTTGTTCCGGCTTAGAAAGACTAGTATGCTCAGTTCAGTAGAGACTTTGTATACTGTGTTAGATTGGATTTGGGTTTTTCTTATGATTTGATTTTATGAAATTTTAAGTTTGGTTTGGGACTACCATATTTTCAGTTTATCTTCCACACTTTTACACCATATAAGTTATGCTTATGATTACATGCTAAGGGGTCTCTCGAACCTTCATGGGTCGAGATGCCCATCACGGCCAGGACCTCGATTCGGGTTGTGACATTTATGTAGGTATTTTTACTTTAACAGAAGTCTGATGTATATTTGTGTTTACAACATTCTTGCATTCTTATAAAAACACAGTTTGACAAAGCTATAAAATTGATCAGGACTGACAATGGATCTGAATTCCTATGCTCTATATGTCAAAGCTTGTTTCAGAATTTAGGAATAACACATCAAACAACTTGTTTGTATACTCATCAACAAAATGGAGTTGTTGAGAAAAAGTATAGACACATTCTTGAAATCACAGGAGCTATTAGGTTTCAAGCATGCATCCCTATCAAGTATCCATCTATGAATACTATTCCATCTTATCATTGTAGTCAAACAACATCATGCCTTAACCAAGAGTACTAGGCACATCATACAATGATTTTGGTGTGCCCAAGTGCACACGCAAGTGTATGTGATCTCACTAAGTAGTTAACTGGCCCTTTAAAATCTAAGTATCGATCCCACATGGACTTGTGTTGACAACTTATCTAATTATAGTTTAACTATTGGGATTAATCAATGCAAACATAGAGAAAAGAGTTTTTGAGTTGTAAATTAAAATTAAAGTAAACAATTCGGAAAAGTAAGAGCTTAGACAATCAATAAAGAGAAACCCGGGGTTAAAGAACTACGAACAATCATACTAAGCTATTGCACTTCATTGGTTAGATTACTAATCCTGGTTGTTGATTCATGGGGTTGATATTATGATCATGGTCTCTCGAGCCTCTAATCACCTATCTAACTTAGCCCCACAACTACATCGTTGAGTGAGGATGTGAGAACTAAGCTAAACGCATTTATATTTCATCCCTTAGTGAACCAAATAAGGCTTCTAGGTATATCTCTATCCTAGAATTTAATTAAAATCCCTTATTTTATAAAAAAAATTAGAATCTTACTCTATTTACCCGCATGTTCTATCATCTTATTCCCCCACTCGGGCTCACAAAGACGACAATGGATGTATTCTAAGGGTTGAGAATTCTTAAAATAGTTATAACAAGGATAAATAAACAACCACATATGATAAGCAATCAAAACCAAATCAATTCAAAGAAATAGTAATCATGTTCTTGGCCTTAACCCCCGGAAAAAGAGCTTTTAGCTAATCATGGACATAGTCGTACTCACCATGGATGAATACAAGATAAAATCCATAAATAAACTAAATTAAAAGAAGAAAACCCTAATTGAAGTATTTTCCAGCCCCTCTCCAAGTTTCAAAGTCATCCAAGGTGTTTAACATCAAGTTTAAGTGTTCTATTTATAGGAGGAAAATGTTTGCCGTGTTGGGAATCACCTCCGCACCGCCGAGGGCCAGTCTATGGTAGTAGGGGCCGTGCCGTGGAGCTATTCCTATACCCTCACTAGAATTCACCATTTGACGTTTAAACTAGTCTTAAGCATTTGTCCTTCCATCCCAAGCCTTGTAGTGTTATTTCCACTTGATTTCTAGCTTTTTCATCATCCATATATCATCATAATCAACTCACCAAGCATCCTATAACACCAAACATCATGAATTAGATCTCAAAACAACACAACATCCATGATGACACTTAGGAATCATGCAGAAATAAAGCAAATCACAAGCAGAAAAAAATAAAAACACATAGATTTATGTGGAAACCCTTGCGAGAAAAATCATGGGCAAAGGCAGAGGATGTTTCACTATAATGAAAGGAGAGGAGTACAATGTGGAGAATGAGTATTTTCTGGATGCCCAAAACAACCCACTAAATGCATTTATATAATATGTGTATACAAAAAAGTCTTAAGCCTAAAAAACATAAAGGTCCCCGGGCCTATCGGCCCGATCTCTATGCTACTACCATAGACCCCATTGAAAATCACAAACATGGGTATCACCATGAAGCTTTCTAGGACGGATCAACAAAATTCAGGTCACAACTCTAAAAATCTCCACCTTGACACGAATTCTTATTCAGAACTCAAATCTATTTCTAGACAAACTCTCCACCTCTTCTACAAAAGCCCCAAAGGGCACATCTTAACAGCTAACACTAACCAAGTCCAATCAATACTCAAACTTAGCACTTGGTAGTTTCTTGGTCATCATATCAGCAAGATTATCATGAGTACTAATCTTACTCACCACAATATCACCACGAGAAAGATTTCATGCTCAAAATGATACAGAACATCGATGTGTTTTGTACTCTCGAGAAACATCTGATCTTTCATAAGCAAGATAGCAATCTGACTATCACAAAAGATCATAGTAATCTGTAAGTCTTTGCTAAGTTCACCAAATAGACCCTTTAACCAAATAACTTCCTTGAAAACCTCTGTAATAGCCATTTACTCTGCCCCAGTAGTTGACAAAGCAACCGTAGTCTATAAGGTAGCTTTTCAACTAATAGCACAACCACCAATGGTGAAAACATAGCATGTAAGGGATCTCCTTTTATCATGATCTCCTGCCAAATCAGAATCAACATACTCGATTACTTTATCTCTATTTCGCCCAAACTACAAACAAACATCAACAGATCCATGCAAGTATCTGAAAATCTACTAAATGCTTTCCAATGTTCTTTGCTAGGATTTGCTCTGTATCTGCTAACTACACTGACAGAATAAGATAAATCTAGTCGGGAACACATCATCGCATACATAAGAGACCCAACAACACTAGATTATGGAACTTGAGACACATAGTTACGCTCATCATCTATTTTTGGAGATAAAGTGACTGAGAGTTTAAAGTGAGCTGCCAATGGAGTACTTATAGGTTTGGTATTTTGCATATTGAACCTGTGAAACACTTTTTCAATATATCCTTTTTGAATCAAGTATAACTTACAATTCTTTCCATCCCTCAGAATCTCCATGCCAAGAATCTTCTTTACTGCACCTAGATCCTTCATATCAAACTCCTTATTGAGATGGGCTTTGACTTTTATTATCTCTTTCATATTCTTTGTGCAATTAACATATCATCAATATACAAGAAAAGATACACAAATAAACCATCACTTACCTCCTTGTAGTAGACAACTATCATAGTTGCTCTTCTAAAACATATAAGGGGTCATAAAATAGTCAAACCTCTTATACCACTGCCTAGGAGTCTGCTTTAAGCCATAAAGAGACTTTTTTAGCAAGCATACATAGTTCTCCTTTCTTGAGACTACAAAGACCTCTGGTTGCTGCATATAGATGTCCTACTCAAGTTCTCCATGTAAGAATGCAGTTTTGACATCTAACTGCTCAAACTCACAATTATGCATGACCACAATACTAAAAAATTCTCGAATAGAACTATGCTTTACAACTGGAGAAAAAATATCTGTGAAGTCGATACCTAGAACCTGACTATAAACTTTAGTAACTAGTCTTTCTTTGTACCTAGAATCTTCTACTCCTGATGTTTTTTTTTTCTAATACCCACTTGCAACAGAAAACTTTCTTACCTTTAGGCAATTTTACCAGATCTCATGTGCCATTTTTATGAAGTGATTCTATTTTCTCCTGCATAGCAATCATCCATCGGCCGGAATCATCACAACTAACTGCTTCTGAGTAAGAAGAATGATCTTTACCAGAATCAATACCTTCTGCTACACTAAATGCATAAGCAACCAAATTAGCTTTAGCATTCTTCTGAGGAGGTCTAATATCTCTTCTAAGCTTGTCTTTAGCAATAGAATATTATGGTGCCATTAGTGGTGAAGAAGAAATAGTATCACTCTTTATATCTGGGCTAGACTGAGAAGTAGGCACTGGTGTAGGCTCTGCTCCAATTTGCAATTAAACATGGGTGCTTGACTTTTGCTGATTCATGTCACTAAGTTCATTTGGGGGTGAAGCACTAGCTTTGGAGGGATCTCGAAGCATGATAGTTTCATTAAACACAACATCCCTGCTAATTATAACTTTTTTTCTTTCTGGACACCAAAGCTTATAAACTTTAACACTAGGCTTATAACCCATAAATAAGCACTTGCCAGATCTAAGTTCCAACTTTCCATTATCAACCTAAGCATACGCAGGACATCCAAATATCCTCAAATAAGAATAACCAGCAGGAGTACCAGACCATACCTCTTGTAGAGTCTTTTTACCAATCACGATTGAGGGAGAACGGTTAATAAGATGGCAAGTTGTGGAAGCAGTTTCAGCCTAAAATGACTTGGGTAAACTAGAATTATAGAGCATACAACACAGCTTCTCCATTATAGTCCTATTCATTCATTCGGCCACACCATTCTACTGCGGAGTATGACGAACTGTCCAGTGCCTCACAATTCCTTCTGACTTGTACAAAGCATTAAATTTATTAGAACAGAACAGGGTTTGGAGTTACCGTCAGAAACTACTAAGAGTTCTCCATCACTACCACCATCTTCCATAAAGCTGGCTTCATTGGACTTCTCCGGTTGGTTTCCCTTTGGTTTTGGAGCTTTTCTTTTCTCTCTATTCTGTAGCTTCCAACACTCGAATTTTTATGGCCCTTCTTCTTGTAATAATTACAGGTTTTGTTTCTATTTCTAGATTTTGACCTATATTTGTCATCACTCCTAGAATTCTTTTCATGAGTCCTTCCTCCTCAAACAATGAGACCATCTCCTTGAGTCTCCGACCCATTCACAAGATACTTTATATTCTTCTTAGAGAACAACACATCATAGACTTCATCAATCTCCAGGGTATCACGACTATAAAAAATCGTATCCCTAAAGTTCGTGTATGATGCAGTTAGCGAACACAACAAAATCAACCCTAGATCTTTGTCATCGTACTTAACCTCCAGAGTCTCTAAATCAGAGATGATTTTCTTAAATACAGATAAGTGATCTTCTAAGGACGCACCCTTAAACATGCGATGGGAATAAAGTTGTTGCTTGAGGTGCAACTTACTTATTAGTCTCATCGTCATACATAGTGATTCCAATTTCAACCACAATGCAGCAGTTGTGGTCTCCTTTAAAATATTCGGTAGAATTTGATTAGATAAATGAAGGTGGATCCGAGATAGAGCCTTCTAATCCTTACACTGTTTGTCCTCATACATCCACGATGAGGGCATCTTCTCAAACCCTAATTAAGCATCGTCCAAATCCATCTGCACGAGCACAACCCATATCTTAACCTACCATAACGAAAATTTGATGTTGTGATCCAACAACGGAATATCATACTTCATGGTTTCCATCCTTGTGAAAACAACCGAACAGGCTCTGATACCAGTTTGTTAGGAATCGTGCAGAAATAAAGCAAAACACATACAGAAAAAAATGAGAACACACAGATTTACATGAAAACCTTTGCGAAAAAAACCACGGGCAGAGGTAGAGGATGTTTCACTAGAATGAAAGGAGAGAAGTATAATATGAAGAATGAGTATTTTCTGGATGCCCAAATCAACCCACTAAATGCATGTATATAATATATGCATATAAAAAAGTCCTAAGCCTAAAAAACATAAAGGTCCACGGGCCTACCACCACAGACCCCATTGAAAATCAAAAACATGGGTAGCATCGCGAAACTTTCTAGGCCGGATCAACAAAATTTGGGTCACAACTCTAACAACGACAAACTGAAAACTTAAGCTAAGAACTAGTTTTGCCCATTTTGATCTTCAACTATTGTTTGACTCTTGGCTTAATTCAATTAAACTTTGAACACTATAAATAAGTTTTTCCACACATAATTACACAGTAAAACCTTTGGAACTCATTACACAAATTAGAATCCATCTAGATCAACTAGTCAAACACCTAGCTCAAGCTAGTAACTCTAGTTTTCTCATTTGAACTCTAAGTGAACAAACTAAGTACAAACTTGCCTGAAATACACCTTAAACAT
>NC_061111.1:17036495-17053562 GCF_002878395.1 Capsicum annuum
CATTAAATAGTGAAACGTGTATCAATGAATATAAGTGTTCTTATATGGTTTTATGATTGGTTGTTAGATTAATACATAGAAGGATTACGTGTTAAAAATTGAAAGGTATACCAGTGAATCAGTGTTCTTATAAAGTTCTCATTGGTCGTTAGACTAGTACGTAAAAAGGTGACGTGTTAAAAACTGAAAGGTGTGAATAAATGAATATCAATGTTCTTAATTGTAATGTTTTTTGATTGGCCGTTCGACTAGTATATAGAAGTATGGCGTATTAAAACTCGACAAACATATCAACAAGTATAAGTGTTCTTATCTTTGGCTTATAGTAAGTAGAAGGATGGTGTATTAAAAGCAAAAGGGTGTATCGGTAAATAAGCAGTGTTCGTATCATGCATGTTTGGTGATTTTTCATACCTTGTATTTTATTGAAAGTGCGTGTCAAGTCTGGAATGGAGGATTCATGCCCTAATTAGTATTCTACTAGTCAGCAATAAAATCGAAAAAAGTGTCGAATACAGTATGAAAAGTGGTTCATATTTGACTACGGAAAAGTCATTTGACGTGTCTTAATAATTAGGAGTGCTTTATTTGCATGGAAAAAGAATAAGGTGACAAATAGCTCACATTAGATCTATCGAAGTAAAATAATTAATAATTAGAGTACTTTACGAATGCACAATTGGTAAAGAGGGCATAGTGTTGACAAGTTTTGACATTAGTGTTGGGTTCATAGTAATGAAAGGGTGTGAATGGAAATGTTAAAACATGTAGGAACGCGTGAACAGTGACTGTTTCACATGAACAGTAGCACTGTTACGTGAACAGTAGCACTGTTTCGCGTGAACAGTGCACTGCTTCACGAACTGATGCGTGAACAGTGCCGGTTTACGTGAACAGTAGCACTGTTACGTGAACAGTAGCACTATTTTGCGTGAACAGTGCACTGCTTCACGAACTGCTGCAGCAATGTTTCGAACTGATGCAATATTTCAGGAAATGGTATACTGTTTCAGAAAAATTGCTGCAATGGTTTAAGTAAACAGACATGTATTTTCAGGAAAAGACACACACTTCTAATTTGAACCAATGCCACCTTTCAAAGGGGCATCTTGTGGCTATAAATAACCTGATATTCATCCACAGGTAAAAAAAAAATACACAGAAAAAATTTTCAGAATTACAAGCTTCTTTTTCTTCTTAAAAATACTCTAAGTGTGATCATTCAAACCATGAGTGTGTTCAAAGAATCCGTCTATTTGAGGTACCACTATAGTCGGATTGAAGGCCATTTTACCCTGGGAGGAAGATTCCATAACTTCGGGTACAGTGAGGGGAATTATTCCTTAAGGAAAGTCCGTGAATTCGAACGACTTGGCCTTAACAATTTCTGTTTCATCTATATTTCTAAAATATAAAATACACCTCTTGTAAAGATCATTTTGATCTTGTGTTGAGGGTATTTGTTCAACTTCATTGTTTTCTTGTTCATACTTGAACTCGAGTTGAAGTTGTTATTCTATTATACAGATTCTACGTACACGTATTGTGAAAAATACCAATCTTAAGGAATAATTTTTTCTTACAGAATCTGTATTGCTTGTTTTTGGAGATTAAAGCTTAGGCTTTCAACTCCGCTTGAATTTAACTAGTGATTAGAAGACATAAAATCTTCATCACAAGTTAAGGTTCACTCGGTTGACGATTCGTAGTAATAAAAACTTCATTGTTAACTAGAAACAAGAAGAAGAAGATTTTAAAGTTATTTAACTTTATTAATAGTATTCTGAAAAATACTAATTTTCTGTCTTGTGGCGACAGGAAAAATGACAACTGAAAGTCAAATGATGGATGCGACAACGTCTATAGGGGAAAATAATATTGCCACATCAAGTCGCACAAATGCTCCGCCAACGATGGCACCTGTGGAGAAGCACAGAAAATTTTCTGGCATCGACTTCAAGCGGTGACAACAAAAGATGTTCTTTTACCTCACCACTTTATGTCTACAACGGTTCACTAGCGAAGACACTCCCGAGGTACCCGAGGAAACCTCGGACAAGGACCGCTTCGTTATTGTAGAAGCTTGAAAACATTTAGATTTCCTTTGCAGGAACTATATTCTGAGTGGTCTCCAAGACGACCTCTATAATGCCTATAGAGGAAACAAGACATCAAAAGAACTGTGGGGGGCACTTGAATGGAAATATAAAACGGAAGATGCGGGAATTAAGAAATTCCTTGTTGCACGGTTCCTGGACTTCAAAATGATTGACAATAAATCTGTTGTCTCTCAAGTACAGGAGTTGCAAGTCATCATACATGATCTCCTAGATGAAGGTATATTTTTGAAAAATACCTTAATTGAACAAATTAAAAATGTTCTTAATACTCACATAAACTGTTTTGTAGGTTTAATTATGAATGATGCTTTCCAAGTAGCTGCGATAGTTGAGAAGCTACCACCTTTGTGGAAAGACTTCAAAAACTACTTAAAGCATAAACGCGAGGAGATGACCGTTGAAGATCTTATCGTCCGACCGTATTGAAGAGGACAATAAAGTTGCCGAAAGAAGATCAAAGGGAAATTCTACAATGAATGGAGCCCATATTGTAGAAGATGGCCAAAACAACTTGAAGAAAAGAAAGAAAGTTGAACATGGAAGCAATCAACCCAAGAAAAAGTTCAAGGAAAAATGCTTCAATTATGGCAAAATTGGCCACAAGTCCACAGATTGTCGAGCACCAAAGAAAGGCAAGAAAAAGGACCAAGCAAACATGATTGAGTCCAACAAAGAATATGATGATTTGTGTGCTATATTCACAGAATGGAACTTGGTGGGGAATCCACGCGAATGGTGGATGGATTCTGGTGCCACACGTCATGTTTGCGCAAACAAAGAGTTGTTCTCGTTATTTACTATGGCTCAAGCAGAAGAAATGCTTTACATGGATAACTCCGCTATTGCTAAGGTGGAGGGAACAGGAAAAATTTGCCTAAAGATGACTTCCGGCAAGGTCTTGACACTGAAAATATGCTACATGTTCCGGAGTTACGTAGGAACTTAATTTCTGTTTTACTCCTAGATAAGAACGGATTCAAATGTGTAACCGTCTCTGGGAAAATTGTAGTTAGCAGAGGAGAAATGTATGTAGGAAAAGGCTATCTCACGGAGGGCCTTTATAAGATGAATGTAATGACTGTTGAAATGAATAAATGTTAGAATTTGTCTTATTTTCTTGAGTCTTATGATTTATGGCATGAACATTTAGGCCATGTTAATTACAAAACGTTACGAAAACTGATTAACTTAGAAGTTTACGATACTTTCTTTATTCAAAGTGAAGACGGGCTTTCTGATGGTGAATTTTTCAACAGTCACCACAACCTTCTTAGATGCAAGATCATCGCACTTGGTCTTAGTGACATTTTCAACCCTTTTCTCATTCACGGCATAATTCATCAAGTAGAATTTTGCATCAGCAAAGTGTGATTTAGCTTCAGTGAATGGCTTATCATCAGCTACTATCTTTTTTTCCACTCCACCTTTAAGGTACTTCAAGCATTGATAGTAAGAAGATAAGATAATATTGTTCCCGTACACCCAAGGCCTACCAAGCAATATGTTGTATGAATTTTGGCCATCAATTACATACATCAATGCAGTTGATCGAAAATCATCCATATGAATCCCCAACTTGATAGATCTCATGGCCCTATGGCCTCCTTGGTTGAAACCTTAGATCATTAAACGACTTTCATCCAATTCATTAGTAGAGATGCCAAGTTCTTTCATAGTGTGGATGGGTAGGATGTTGACTTCATACCCCTCATCTATCAAGATTCTATTGATCTTCTTTCCTAGAATTTAACCCACCATGTATAAGGGACGGTTATGTAGGGCCTCACTAATCAGAAGATCATTATTTGTAAATGTGATTTTTGTATCACACACATGTGCCTCTTCCCCAAGAGTTTCAGCAAGGTTTTCGTAAGGTGAAGGAACTTCCATAATTAGATTCTCACCCTTTGCCCCCTCTTTGGTAGTATTAAACTAAGACGCCTCAAGGTTGACTTGGGCAGTCTTTACTCAAAACTAACTCGGTCAAAATTCCTCTAGAGTCACTAGACGCTGAGGTTTTTGGTGGTAAAGCTCCTCCACCCTCGTTTTCTTTGGAAGTTCAACCAATTTTTGTTTCCTTAGTTTATTCACCATTCTCCTTTTAGTTGGCTACTCGTACATCTTCTTTCGTATACTTGTTTTTTTGTGTCTGTGTCTGGTCACCAGAGTCTAACCTTCATCATCTTCTTTGTTAATTGAAGACCTGTCGGGCACTAATATTTTCTCATTATGCTCTCTGACACATATTTGGACTGGGTCGAGCGAGTCAAAAGTAATGGATATTTGATGAGAACTAGCCATCTTATCGTCGAAGAAGATCCTCTTCTCTTTTGCCAGTTGCATGACTTTATCTTTAAAGACAAAGCATTTTTCCAGAGGGTGACTTATGAGCCTATGAGATTTGCAATAATTAGGGTCATAGGTCCTTCCAGCTTCATTGGGACGTTTCATCTCTGGGAGTTCAATGAGTTTATACTGAAGGAGTTCATCAAAAATCTCAGCAACATCGGAATCAAGGTAGGGATATTTCTTTTCTTACATCTCCTTTAGAGTTTTCTGATTTGGACGTGTTCCAGAAGTCGTCTTCACAGTGCAATAAATCAAAGTGTCAAACGTGTGTGGAATCGAAGTATGCAAAGCATCCTTATAAGTTCATTCAAAGGAATTCCAATCCCTTAGACTTAATATACACAGACATTTGTGATATGAAGTCAACACCATCTCGTGGTGGGAAAAAGTATTTCATAACTTTTATTGACGATTGCACTAGATATTGTTATGTCTACTTGCTAAATAGTAAGGATGAAGCAATAGATGCATTTAGGCAATATAAAGCTGAAGTTGAAAATCAGTTAGACAAAAAGATCAAAATGATAAGAAGTGATAGGGGCGGAGAATATGAATCTCCCTTTGCGCAAATATGTGTAGAGAATGGAATAATCCATCAAACTACGGTCCCATATTCACCTCAATCTAATGGAATTGCGGAAAGGAAAAATCAAACTTCGAAGGAAATGATGAATGTCTTACTTATAAGTTCTGGTTTACCGCAAAACTTATGGGGGGAGGCTATCTTTACGTCCAATCGTATACTCAACAAGGTTCCCTATAGTAAGACATAATCAATTCCTTACGAAAAATGGAAAGGAGAGTAACTCTAGTTTTCTCATTTGAACTCGAAGTGAACAAACTAAGTACAAACTTGCCTGAAATACACCTTAAACATTGTAATCACGTACTTAAACACTTAGATGCTTAATTATATCACCATTAACACATTAAGCACACAATTTTTCCTTAAAATAAGGCTAAATATTCTCAGATAACAACACTAGGGTGCATAAATCCACCTTAAATCAGGTTTGTGTATTCATCAATCACAACATTCAAGACTTTATTTACTACACCCACTCTATGGACCTCCCCACCAAAAACCCAAAAAACTTAATCATTTTATAAAGATTTTCACCATATATCCCCTTTCCTAAATATTTCACTTAACGAAATTTCATCTTCCTCTTCCCTCTTCACCTATAACCTTAGCTCTAGTAACCACACCAAAACTTTCATAATCAAGAACATTTATTCCCTTATCTAAAGCATTAGTATGCTTCTATCACCACTATCATATGATCATAAGGACGGTTTATTGAGGGACTAAAGCGCAAGCATCAAGAATGAAAGTAACACTATTCAATTACAACTTATATTTGTTGGTCTACTCAAGATGGGGCATAAGATGACAGAGACAATGCAATTGGTATGAAGTGATTCATATAACAAATGTATAGATCATAAATAGAGGTCGTTCGAGCATAATCATAACACAACTCAAGTTCTTAGAGCTGGGCGCAGTGAGAATGCATATATCATGAGTTGTATAGCATAAAGACGAAATTCATGTAGTCAACTATCGAGTCGAGGGTTGATACTTGAAGCGATTGCTTCTCATTTTTAAAGAACTGAAAATGGTCATGTGCTTGCATAAACTTTATCACTTTAGGCTAGACTCGACACAAAATGAGTCGGTAACATCTGGAAGGTATAGTTTCTTAGAACTAAGTATAAAATAAGACATGGACCTATCGATCATGAGTATCATAATATAGAGCTTGAATACTTGAAATATTGAATTACTCATACATTATTGCTTCTAATTTAGAGGTCGGAACATAGACATAAGTTGAGTGGAAAAAATTTGAAACTTAGGCATAGGCATGACTTGAATTCATAAAACATTATTAGAATGTCCTCTTAAATTGAAGTAGGAGGAGTTTGCTTGAATAGGAATAGATTTATCATGACTCTTCCATGAAACTTGACACTATGAGAAAATTCAAGAACTACCTTAGTCCATCATCTCCCCTTTAGACCAAAGTCACAATCCTAGACTTGCGCACATAAACTCATATCAAATCTATAGCCACAACTCTCAACACAAAAAGGGGGTATCACCATACACATAAATGCTAAAATCCCCATGATAAACTATACTATGAAGGCATAACTTTCTGAGAATGCTACTCTTAACTTTTGCTAGCCTCTATATATAGTCATCACTCAACAACTCACTCTCATGAGCATACACATCCACACTTCTTATCACATATAATCCATTCTCCACTACTTAACATACTAGCATTAAACCTCTAATCACATACCCTTGGAACTTAAAAAAGTTTTTTTAAAAAAACTAGACCAAGAGCTCACATCATCTATCTATATTTCCCCATAATTCAACTCAAAAGAATACTATATAGTAGCTCTCTAGGCTTCTCCATACTAAGAAATTCAAGAACATGAACTAGGTAAACATGACATTTATACACATAAAACCTTATCTAGCTATATGTTACCTGGGTTTCCACTTATCCTTTTAAACCTAATGCTTTTATCCACCTAATAAATCAGACGCAATTCATTATTTTAACATTAGTCCCCATGTATTTATATCATAATTATCTATTCTAGGATCTTTCACCCATCACATTAAGCCTACTAATTAATTCCCACAAAACATGCAACATTAATCTTAAGCTACAATTCTTACCACCACACTCCACATCTAAAGTTCAAGCCTATAGTCTAGCTTCAAGCATGTACCACCAATGCAGTATGCCACATACTGTACTATTCCATCAAATTGGAAAATCAACCCAAATAACTCATTTAAATTAAATATGACCTACAATCACATCACCTCTATGACATCACTACTACACCTCAAAATCTACGAAATACTTTCTCACATGGTGTACTAGTTTACAACTACTTGAGAAAAGAAAATAAAGGGGTAAAGTCATATAATAAGGATAGTCGATCTTAATTCCATGATATAACCCATTACGATCTTATTAGCATATTCAAATTTCTCACATTAAATCTACTTACTCATGCATACATTTAGACTATTTTCAAAACCCATAAACATCACCAACCCCCCCCCCCCCCCCCCCCCAAGTTAGTCTATACTTATAAATTATTCGTTAATCTACCCGTTGCCATTTACAGTCTATAAATGATTTCTACTACCACCGTAACTATCTATTCTAAAGTCCTTTCCTATGTTAAATAAATTGTAATCACAACTAATCACTTCCTCCACAAACTACCATACAGTATTTTTCGAATAAAATTAGGTATTTGGATACTCAGTGTGCTCACGAGTTGAGTCAAGATCAAATTTGATCTAAATATCATCTAAATTGGTCATATTGGTTGTAAAGAAACTAGAATCTTGTAAATTAGTTTGTTACATATATGATTTGGACTCTCCGAGTGCACATGAGCTGAGTCAAGACCAAATTTGATCTGAATATCATCTGATAACGAGAGTTAATAATTTAAATAGTCACTCAACTTTGGATTTTTATCCCCAAAAGTCACTTAACTTTGGACTTTACTCAGAAAGTCACGCAACTTTAGATGTTTTTCTCAGAAAGTCACCCAACCCATTTTATTATTTTTTAAACTAATTTTTGCTTATTGTGTAATTTCTTTTAAGAACAAAATTTTAAAAATATAAAATATTAATTTAAGACCCTTTTAACCTTTCTTTTATTCCTCTTTCATTCATTTCATACCTATAATTAAATATTGAGAGACTATAGTGTTCAATAGTTTATGTATCATTTACATGTAAATTCATATCTCATGCACAATATCACCAAGCTGTGCACATATAGAACGTACAGTTGCAATAATCACTGAATTTATTTTTATACCCTTTAATTTTAATTTCATCTCATCTTGTTCTAAATAAGGAAGTACATATAGAAAGTGTTGTTGCTATAGTCACTAAAGCTTCAATTGTTGTTCTAGTTACTTATGCCTAAATTTAAACATCCCATAAACAGACCACCGCGTAAATCTATATCGCATCTTAATCCTATCCTAAACAACTGAACTTTATGACATAGCGAAGAAGATTAGGTCAGTCAGAGGTTAATATAATTAAAGGGTATACAAATTGATCCAGTGACGATTGCAACAGTACAGACTATATGAGCATAGTGTGGTGGTATTTTGTATGAAATATTAATTTACATGTAAATGATACACAAACTATTGAATACTATAGGCTCTCAACATTTAATTGTAGGTATGAAATGAATGAAAGGGGAATAAAAAAAGGGTAAAAGAGTCATTAAATTAATATTTGTATTTTTTTTGAATTTTGTTATTAAAAAAGTATTCCACAAAAGCAAAAATTAGTTTAAAAAATAAGAAAATGGATTGGGTGACTCTCTGAGTAAAACATCTAAAGTTGAGTGACTTTCTGAATAAAGTCCAAAGTTAAGTGACTTTCTGGGATTAAAGTCCAAAGTTGAGTGACCATTTAAGTTATTAACTCCTGATAACTATATTATGAAGTTACTATATAGCTTTATAATATTCCTTGGTCATAGTACCCGGTGTATACATCAAACTAGTGTTCTTTATCATGGTTATATAATTAAATTAAATAAAATACATATTGATTAATCATAGTTAAGTAACATGAACTTTAAATTCAAACACATGGCATGCATGTATTAGCTTGGTATATACACCGGGTGCGTGTAAATTTTTATCCTGCTATTTTTTTATCCTTTTTTGTGTCTATACATGTCACCCAACTCTCTTTTTTGTTCCGATCACATGCATTTTTGGGCTCTTCTCGTGTTAATCATTATTTTTCAGCAAACAACAAAAAACATGAAAATATTTTTCATCTTTTCAAAAGCAGGATGATGCCCAAAATAACTCTTGTAAAGCGGGATTAAAAGTTCACGACCATCCATACATATTCAAGATCATTCTTGTAAATAACCTTCGAATGATGTCCAAAATAACTCGCACTTAGGCCAACACGTCAATGTTAATTGGACACGATGAATATGTTATATTTTCATTGGCGAAGTTTAGTTGGCAGAAGACATCAAACATTATTCCTTTGCATGGTTGGTTGTTGGTATGCATAATCAGGCCAGAAGAAAAAACTGAAAGTACAGACGAAGGGTGGAAAAAAGAAACTAAGCAATTATTATGGTTGGTTTTCCAATTTATTTACCAAACTGCTGATATTTTTTTGTGTATATATTAATCTCTTCCAATTCAAAAGAATTATTATTGGTGATTTGGTGTCATGTAAAAGGAACATGTCTCTGCCAAAGAATATTTCATCTTGTTACACAAAAGTATTTTTTATCTTGTCACCAATTCCTAATCAAGTCATTTACTGCTCCCTCCCCCCAACCACCTCAACATAGCTTGATAGTTTATATGATTATTACTTATGTAACTTGTTTTCTTTATTTTCACTATCATTTGCCTCATCTTGAAAAACTTATTTTCCTTGAGAAAACATTTCAAAGATTTTGATTAATAAAATATGAAAAATTTAAAAAAATTTCCATATCAAACACACTCTTAATAAATGTTTTGTGTTAAAAGGAGTGTAAAATGCATGTTGGAAGACCTCCCCCCTCCCCCAAAATAAATAAATAAATAAATAAATAGAGGGAGTAACAGATGCAATACAAGTTGAAAGGCTATGAATACACAAAACAAAACCAAGTTAATGTTTCTCCTCTGAACTAATACCCAAGTCTTCCATCCTATGTAAATTTTGCTTGTTCTTTTTTTTCTTCTTTTATTTCCTTAAAAGTGTTGAGGAAAAGCCCTAACCAATAAACTATTCTTCCTCAAAATTTGTTAGTCAAATATCCATATACTGCCTTAACAAGAGTGACGCATATCTTGAGCTTTGAGGTCATCGTAGTGCAATTGACGTGCAAGGAAAGTGCACCTAAAGAATGAGTTGTAAATAAATTTTGGGATGTATTGGAAGAGTTAAAAACACATCTAAATTATACCAATTTTTTGAGTTTCATAAGCCAATTACTGGGAATGTGAGTTATCATCTCAATTCTCAACTATTACCGAATTCTCAGTGAAACACACCTCGATTAATTTTACTTTGTAGTAATTCTTTAAATATAATAAATTTAATGTTTTGAGAAATGCATTATATAATGATGACTATAGTTAATAATAAGGATAAAATAGACAAAAAAATAATAAATTATAACACACTTCACTTTCATTACTCTCAACCAACTTGTTTTCTCTTCATTCTGACCATTGAAGATCTCCCTTTTTTGTGTCATCAACAATGTCATTCTTGAAAATGTTCAAAAATTAAAAAAATATTTTTTTCATACCGAACACACTCTTAATAGATGTTCTATTAAAAGGAGTGTAAAATACATGTTGAACAAAAAAAATAAAAATAAAAAAGTTTATGGGAGGAGTAATAGATGCAATACAAGTCAAAAGGCTATGAATATACAAAACAAAATCAAATCAATGTTTCTCTTCTAAACTAATACTCATCACTTCCAACCTATGAAATTTTGCTTGTTTTTTCCCCTATTGTCCCCAAGGTGAGTTGAAGAAAAAGCCTAATAAATAAACTACTTTGCCCCAAAATTTATTAGTCAAATATCCATACACGGCCTTAACAAGAGTGACATTTTATCTTGAGTAGGGTTGGATGTATTTTGGTTCAAATTGAAAAATTTTAAAAATCTAATTGAAATTAAATTTTGGTTTTGATTTTTTTATTTTACGGATCGATTTCAAATTTTAGAAATTCGATTAATTTTTGAATTTTCAAAAAAATCAATATTCGGTTAAACCAAAAAATTAAAATTATATAAATCATATATTAATATTTTATTATAAGTAAATTATATACAAATTTAACCCAAAGCTGACCTCAACTCAACAATAGACCCAAGTTCAACAAGCCCAATACCCCTTATTATATATAAGTTATAACCCTTAAACCCTAATTCATTATTCAATATTCACTTCACAATTCTATATCAGTGGCGCCTCACGACATCACAATCCTAATTTTATTTTTCGATTTTCAGTTCTCACTTCCATCAACATACTCAATAGTCACTACTCAATTCCGTCAACAAGTATACTATTTTGTTTTTAAAAAATATCCTTCAAAACTAAATGAATTATTTAAGAAAGTAACACAAAAATTTAAGAAAATAATTTTTTTTCAGTCGCTAAACTAGGATAAAAAGGTTGAATCGGAAGTCAGTACTCACTTTCAGTCATGACAAAAAAGGTCCACTACTTTGATCTTCAAAATCGAAAAAAATTGAAAGAATCGAATCGAATCTGTAGAAATCGTACCGAATCAAACTGAATTTATTTCAGTTCGATTATAGTTGTCATTTTTGCCAAGACGAAAATAAAAAAATCAAATCGATATTAAATAATCAAATTGAACAAAGCAAATACCCACCCCTAATCTTGAGCCTTGAGGTCAACATAGTGCAAGTGACATGCACGAGAAGTGCACCTAAAGAGTGGGTTGCAAATGAATTTTGTTTGTGTTGGAGTTAAAAGAGTTAAAAACACATCTAAATTATATTAGTCTTTTGACTTTCATATTGTAATTATTGGAAACTTGTGTTTTCTATCTATCATCCAATCTATATGATTTTAGTTTTTTTTTTTTTGAGTTTAAAAGGGTTTAAAACACATCTAAATTATCTCAGTTGTTTGAGTTTCATATTTGAATTTTTGGGAGTGTGAATTTCTTATCCGAACCATCATCCCAGTAGTTAGCAAAACACATCCCAATTAATTTGACTATATTACCTTTTGATTATAATAAATCAATGTTTAGAAAAATATATTAGGTAATGATTATAGTTAATAACAAGAGTAAAATAAACATAAAATAATAAATTTTCTCTTGAATTTTTATATTAAATAAGTAAAATTGAATAACTATTTTTAATATGCTGGATAAGTAAGGATCGAGAGGGAAGAACATATTATTACGGACAAAAACTAATCCCCTAGAGTAAAAATACTAAACTAACATAATTGAGCTCCAAGTTCAAGATGCTGCAAATCTTAGAGAACTTAATTCATTAAGAGTAAATTAGTAATAGCTTAATTATTCCAAGAAAATATATACTTCAATTATCAATGGCTGGAATCAACTTCTTATTCTCCCACCAAATTGAAGTTCTTTATTTCAAGAAAATTGTTTGAATTATTTTAACAATAAACATTATATAGAAGCATAATTAGCTTTATTGAGAATATAACAGCAATGTTGTTTCGAATTAAGTGTATGCAAATATAATATTTGTTATGTAACTTGTGCACTAATCGAATAACGAATGAAATTGGGGATTTTATTGATATATCAAACTACAATTTCACTAACTATTACACTGAAATTCACCACCAAATGGAAAGTTTAAGCTAATTGGAAACTACTAAGAATATCCGACGTCCAAGCTCCAACTGTCACCTGTAATGGTGGAACTGGGTGTTAGAAGCAGGAGGGAGAAGGGAGAATTTAGGTTAGAATGAGAAGAGAAGAGGAAGAAGAAGAAAAGAGAGATAAGGAGGGAAATTTTGTTAGGAAATATACCGGTTTTTGTCATAATCCCCAACTGCCGAGTAATGGCCCTTTTAATATCTTCCTGGGTTAATCTTCACCGTCGAATCTTCCACTAATTGAATTGATCTGGTCCCCTCATCTATTTCTACTGATTAGCAAAATCCTTATTCAACTAATCTTCATTGGATCATTACAATACCTCCTTGACAAAGAGCGACCTTGACCTCAAGGTCGAGAAGGGGTCAACTGAGCTACGAAATCTGAAAATAGATTATGAACAAAGCCCCAGTCTTCCCAGGTCACCTCGTTAAAGCCCAAATTTTCCCACTGCACTAGAACCTTGACTTGAGCTGAGTTGTTCACCTTGATGAGTCGCCGATCTAAAATAGCAATGGGCTGCGTTAAGATGTTGCCATCAGAATCGCAAGATGAAGGTTGTTGCTGAGGTTGGATTGCAGGACCCATACAACATTTTAGCTGAGAAACGTGAAAAACAGGATGGATTTGGGAGTCCGCTGGAAGTTTAAGACGATAAGACACTGATCCAATTCGTTGTAAGATTTTGTAAGGTCCATAATATTTCGTACTTAACTTCAAATTTCAGTGAATTGATACGAATGTCTGTATATAAGGCTGGAGCATGAGGTATACAAGATCTCCCACCTTCAAGATACGTTCCGACCTATGTTGGTCTAGAAAGAATTTCATTTAAGCCTAAATGTGACACGGGTTATCCTTTAGCTATTGTAAAAATAGCTGCCTTTGAGCTAAGAATGATTCAACCGTAGTGTTTATGGGGTAGGGTAGAGACCCTAGTGGAACAACTAGGGGGTGAAAACCCATATAATGCCTGAAATTAGGTGGTTTCTAGTACAGAGTGGTGGTTAGTGTTATAACACCATTCGGTTAAAGACAACCATTTAGACCATTTTGAGGGATTAGAAGAGGTCATAACTTTAAGGTAGGTCTCCGGACATTTATTCAGTCTCTCCGTTTGATCGTCAGATTGGGGGTGGTAAGAAGTGGATAGTGATAGCTTAGTACCCAAGGATTTAAAGAGTTATTGCCACAATTGGCTAGTGAAGATAGCATCCCTATCAGTGATGATTGTGTGAGGAAGATCATATAACTTATAGATTTCTTTTAGGAATAATTCAACAATAGAAGTAGCCGTATAGGGGTATTTTAGTGCTAGAAAATGACCATATTTGGTCAATCTGTCCACCACCACTGAGATCACATTCTTGCTGGATGAGGCGGGAAGCCCGCCAATGAAATCCATGGCAATGTCTTGCCATGGTTACGTGTCATCACATTCTCACTCTTAACTGTCACACCCCTTTTTACGTACTCCAAAAGATTTATATTTTAAGTTCGAAAGGGTTTTTATTAAAGTGACAAAATGAAGATTGGTTCCAAAAAAAAAGAATTATTTTTTCATTCAAAATCAGATTCGCCACTTGGCATAATCTGGTGTGCCAAGTCACCATTGCAAAAATTCTTTTCGAAACCCTTTGACTCTTTAAACTGGTTTGCGAATAGAGATTCCGGCTAAGGAATTCTGTTGACCGAGGGGAAGGTGTTAGGCACCCCTCGATCCCGTGTTTCAACCACGGTCTCTTGATAGAATGTATCGACTCTTTTTGGCACTAAGAAACGTATAAACCGCACAAAAAGACGCAAAATAATCAAACAAAACAAAATAATTCGAAATGTAAAGTCCAGTCCAATTATTACAATCCGAAATAAAAAGGGACTGAAAGTAAACCTACGCTAATCTTAAACTAATGCTCTACCCGACGCCTTGGGCCTTCACCACGAACGTCCTCCAGGTACATGATACCTCGGGGCATTCCCCGGTGAATAAATATGTATACAGATACTTTGGGGCATTCCCCAGCCCAATTATATAATTGAATTAAATACGATAAACTAGAAAGAAACATTCACACGCACATTCCAACATCCAACCAAAACATCAATCTTAAATTCTTTCCTACCCGAACCTATATTGCCTACCCATTTCAACATATCACAAATCTATCACATTCATGCTTATTCCGAATTAAACAAAAGACAAAAAATGAAAATTAATCTACATTCACCTTTTTATCAAGTTTCAATCCCGTTCCATTTACTCCCAATCAATTAACCAATTTCAATATAAGAATCAACCAATCAAGCCACGACAATTATAGAAAACTCAAACACGCTCCAAATTCGTATCATCAGCCCATCACGTATCAACAAATATCACGACATCAATCATATATAGTGAAATAGAAATAAGAGAGTAGAATTGGACCTTCAAATGAGCTTTTTGTGTGTCGAATTTCACAATCAAAAAATAGAGCCGGATTCGAAATCTCCCGTCGAACCTCAGTCTTGACCTAACCGAACTTGGTATACCCTTTACTTCTTTTGCCAACGTGAACCAGTAACCACAAAAGAGAGACGAAATCAGCGCCGCTTATACGATTGGGTCATCAAACTTTATGGGTTTTCTGGTGAATTTTGGGATTCTTTGACGTGTTTTCCAGCAAATAAGGAATTGAATCGTATGCTCTGTTATTGTTGCAGGTATGGAGAGAATGTACGTCCTCTTTCTGTGATGTGAAAAATTATGTCAAGATGAAAAAAATGGACTCCTTGTTATTGTGAGGAAAAAAACTCCAAAATCATCATCCAGTCCCCCTTTTGTTCCTTTTCTGTGTATATATGAGGTGAGGGTGGGGTAGTGGTGAGGTAGGTGGGGTCACGTGGGGTAGGGGGTAGGTGTGATGTGTTTTATTTTGATTGGGTAGTTGTTAGGATGTGTTGTCAATTTTTGGTTAGGTGGGTTGTTAGAATATTAGGATAAGACAAAATTAGTTAGGGGATTGTTATTCTTGTTATTTGTGGAGGGATCATCACACGGGTAAGGGTACACGATAGGATAAGGTAAAAATAGGTAAAACAACATCGGGGAGGGACGAAATTAGTTGTCTGCATCATGCCCCCTTTGAATGTAAACATGAAGTGTTTCTAGACAAAGAAGTAGACAGCGAGACCAAATTTTGACCCAACCATTATCCAAGGACAGAAACAGAAGGAAGAAGGACAATCGGGTTTTGATTTAAGACATCCCACCTACTCACATTATGAGAGGATCGAGTGACAAGTATCTCAATTTTTGAAAGGAGATGGACTATACCGAGTTGGAGAGTCGAGTAAGGTTCCATCGAGGTTTCGGTCCGCGGCTCTGTCATTACATCAAAAAAAATGAAAATTACAAGTTAAAACATAAATGAAATTACAAAATCCTATTTACAGTTTCTGTTGGCTCTTGACTCGACTTTCATCACCCTATTCTTCAGGTGGGCCCCTGACTTGCAATATCTTTCAACTTGTTGCTTGGCTTTCAATTGCTTCGTTTTGTTGCTTGACTTTTCGTTTCTTCACCCTATTCTCAACGCGGGCTCCTGACTTGCTGTTCCGTTACTTTGTTGCTTGACTTTTATTTCTTCACTCTGTTCTCCAGGCGGGCCTCTGACTTGCTATTTCATCACCCTGTTCTTCAGGCGGGCTCCTGAAACCCAAAATTAAAAACTAGAACGAAAATTATCCCAAACAAGAATTACAATAAAGTAGTATTTCATTTTTGAAAGCGTTGTCCCATTTTCAGGAGGGTCCTAAACAGAAAGTAAGGTCCCATTTTTCAGGAGAGTACTGAACAAAAGTAAAATCCCATTTTTTAGGAGGGTCCTGAACTTAAAGTAAAATCCCATTTTTCAGGAGGGTCCTGAACAACAAGTAAAATCCCATTTTTCGGGAGGGTCCTAAACATAAAGTAAAATCCCAATTTTTAGGAGGGTCCTGAGTAGAAAGTAAAATCCCATTTTTCAGGAAGGTCCTGAACAGAAAGTAAAATCCTATTTTTCAGGAGGGTCCTGAATCAGAAAGTAAAATCTCATTTTTTAGGAGGGTCCTGAACAGAAAGTAAAATCTCATTTTTCAGGAGGGTCCTGAATCAGAAAG
>NC_061111.1:17056562-17099142 GCF_002878395.1 Capsicum annuum
AATGCTTGAATCATTCCATCTTTTAGCTGTGGAAAAGCATGTACACTGATTTTAGTTTCCCTAACATCTTCTTGATCCCCTAGATTTATTGGCTCAGTCTCATTCAAATTAGGATTCGGTTTGTCTTTAAACTGTTCCAACTCTTTGCTTATTTCTTCTAGTGCTTCTTCTTAATCATATTCCCCATCCTGCTTTATTACATCTTGATTAGTTTGGATTTTAAGATCAGGCTAAAAATTCCACATGCATGTCATGTCATTAGAATCAGCATAAAGAGAACTGTGTAAAAAAAAAAAATATTAGACACAAAACAAAAGGGACATTGCATTTCATTAAATAAAAGATAGAAGGGTTTAAACACAGATGCCAACATAACATAAACAAACTAAAATCTGAATTACAACCCTGAAATAGCATGGATAAACAGAAAGAAAAACAAAATAAACTACCAAAACTCCATCCTGACGGGGAGAGGAGTGACTTCCCAATTATTGAGCTGGACAGCTGAACCTATGGATTGCACGTCTGCCATACTGGTACCTTCTCCTGGTTCGACCATATCAACTTCAATAAAAAGATTCTGGAAGTCATCAACCAATTCAACTTCAAATTCCACATGCTTCGTGACACCACTCTTAACAAATGATTCACTGAGTAGTGGCATTGGGTGAGGGAGTGACCATGTTTCTTTTTTCCTTCCCATGGCTTTCTTCAAATCTTCAGCTGTAGGCTCGAATCCTAGACCAAACGTGCCCACGTTCTCACTCGGACATATGGGATGAGCTATACCGTGCAGAGACGCTCCCAAACCCTTTTCTGGCTCAAATCCATATTTCCAAAGTTCACTCACCATCATGATAGAAGTAGAAGACAATTGTAGTCCCGGTATAGCCTACCATTCAAGGATACGATTCACTGGCACTGTATCAAAAATTTGATAGACGAATGTCTCCTCTACGTTATTTGCTTCAATAAGAGACAAGGGAGAATCTTCATAGGCTGACAAATCTCCTTCACCATGAATAACTCCTTTTTGCTTGTCATGCTCAAACTTAATCATTTGGTGTAGTGTAGATGCAACCGCCTTGGCCTTGTGGATCCACGGCCTTCCCAACAACAGATTGTAAGAGGAGTCTATATTCAATACTTAAAACTCTATGGCAAACTTAACAGGCCCTATGATCAACATTAGTTCTATTTCACCAATGGAATTTGATTTTGCACCATTGAAAGCCCTAACACATACATTGTTGGGCCTGATCCTGTCAGCACCAATATTTAACTTTTGCAAAGTAGAAATAGGGAAAATATTTGCACCTGAACCTCCATCAATCATAACAAGAGTGACGTAGAAATTTTCACACCACTATAATGTAAAGGCCCCGGTTATGCCCTGTACCTTCAACGGGTAATTCATCGTCAGAAAAGCTGATCCGATTGACCTCAAAGATTTTTCCAACCATTTTCTCAAGTTGGTTGATTGTAATCTCCCTAGGAACATATGCTTCATTTAATACCTTCAGTAAAACATCGCGATGCTCCTTGGAGTGCAACAGCAACGATAAAAGGGAAATTTGAGCAGGGGTTTCCTTCAACTGGTCCAATATTGAATACTCTAGCAATTTTATCTTTTTCAAAAATTCTTCGGCTTCTTCTTCGGTGATAGGATTTTTCATAGATGATGGTCCCCTCATCGTTGGCTTAGACTTTCTTAAGCTTTCAGGTACGAAGCATCTTCCTGACCTAGTCAAACCCCCTACCTCATCTACATCTTCCACAACTTCTTTCCTGTGATAGGTCATCACAGTCCACCCATAATTCCAGGGAACTCTTTTCGTATCAACTATCGGAGGTTGGGTCACCGATTTGAGGACAATAGGCGCTGCCAGTGGTCCTTTCACCGCCAAAATGGGCTGACTCAGAGCTCCCACCACGGTCAACTTAGGTTTATCCTGACTTAAATCAACATACCTTCTGGCACCTTGTACTGTGATCAGGGGTTTCCTTGTGCTTTCTTGGGCTTTATCTTCTCTCATTCCTTTCTGGCTCAATGACATTGCTTTCAAAGACTCCGCTACATTTATCGATTTCTCCTCAATGGTCTGTATCTTGACAATAAGATTATAACCCCTCGAAGATTCTTTCCCATCATACATCAATTCTAACATATTGGCTTCAGCATGGGTTGACAGCGGATTCTGGTTAATGTTTGGACCCTCTGGGGCCTGGACCAGCATCTTATTTGTATCAATTAAATCTTGGACAACTCTCTTTAAATGCCAGTATTTCTTGATATCATAGCCTGACATATCAGAACAGTATGCACAACTTAAAGAATAATCGAGATTCCTTGGCGGTGATTTGAAAGCCTTCCTTAAATTGGGCTCAAAACCTTCAACTTTCTCAACCTGTCAAACAAGCTAGCATATGACTCCCCAAGAGGTGTGAATTGATTTTTGACCGCCTTCTATTTTTTATACTCGGGCCTAGGCTGAAAGATGGGTCTGGAGGGATTTTGGTAATTTGGTGGAGCGAATGGGCGATTTTGTAGAGCTTGCACGCGCCACTCTGGGTAAGAAGGGGTTTGGGTATATGGCTGCGCGCTATATAATGGGTATGGGGGAGGTGGAATAGAATATAAAGGGTTTTGTGGAGGGTAGTAATGGTGGGTAGGAATATATGGAGCTTGGGCGTAGACTTGGGCTTGGGATTGGGGATAAGGGCGAGATGGTCTTTTGGGATAGGAATGGGTTCCAGCTACGACAGTCACCACGTCCCCTTTCTTTTTTTTACCTCCAAACGCACCAGATCCACCTTGAATCGCTTGTGTGGTGGCTTTTAATGCGGCAAAACTCACTATTCGGCCGATCTTAATTCCGTCCTCTATCATCTCCCCAATTTTGAGGACTTCCATAAAAGACTTTCCCATTGCCAGAAGTAAATGTTGAAAATAGGTCTCATCCTGCGCCTAAATGAAAACTTCTACCAACTTACTTTCTTTCATTAGAGGCTTTACCCTGGCGGCCTGTTCACGCCACCTTATGGCGTATTCCCTAAAACCATCGGTGCTCTTCTTCTTCATATTGACCAAGGATTTTTCATCCGAAATCAGGTCGATGTTATACTAAAAATGTTGAAGAAATTCAGAAGCCAAGTCATCCCAGCTTTTCCATTTATCGATATCTCGATCGATAAACCATTCTGAGGCCAGATCAGAGAGACTCTCGCCAAAGAAGGCCATGAGCAGTTCTTCCTTTCCTCCTGCAGCCCTCAACTGGTTGCAATAACATCTCAAGTGTGTAATGAGATCACCGTGTCCTGCATACTTCTTGAACTTAGGCATCTTAAAACTAAGGGGTAGGTTAATTTCTGGGAACATGCAAAGATCTTTATAGAAACACTCCTATGATCTCCGATTCCTTGCAAATTCTTCATAGCCTGTTCTAAACTTTTCAATTTTCGGGCGATGATATCTTGTTCCTCTGTTGTGACAGGTTTCTCCGTATCAAATGGAAATGCAGAAGGCTGAGTGTACCCATACGGTTCATTCATTTGCAAAGTAGGCTCCGAGGCATAATACTGACTATCTGAAACCTTCAGTACTGCCTCACTGGCAGACCTAGGAAGCCTCATTGTGGGACGCACAACATATATGGGAGTTTCATGTGGTGGCACAGCCACGAATACCAGTGTGATTGGTGGCGCTGGCTGAACAGCTGGTCTTAATTGGGGAGCTACCAAGGGCACATCAGAACTGCCAGGGTAATAATGTCGCGGAGTGAATCCAGGCGCATGATCAGGTGGCTCAGTAGGAGCAGAGAATTGCGCCTGAGAGAGCGGTGGGTAGTTAGAGATATTTCCAAGACCTTCAGGGAGTGGAGGAGGAGGCATTCCGCTGGCCCATGCCCGGTGCAAATCTATCAATTGTTGCCTGAGCCTTACTACCTCATCATTGTGTTCAGAACTTTCTTCCTTGTGATCCTGATCTGGGTTAATGAGCGAATTTTCAATCTCCCTGCTAGCCATGACGAGCTTTGATTTGAATCTAGTGAAGTATGGGTGACTAGCCAGAGTGCTGCAAACCTACCACTGTTAGCTGAAAGAACATTCTCATCAAAGATGACACCCGTTAGGATTAGGGCACACAACAAGCATGGGAATCACATTGATAAAATTGTCCTAAACTCATGTTCATTTCTACTAGCTTTTAAGGGTAGCGAGGTCATTTTAACATCATCCTGATTTTGTCTACACTTATTTATTTTTATTTTTTTTATCTACACTTATTATTATTATTATTATTATATTATTATATTTTTTTTTCGTATCCATCTCTGTTCTTTTTTTTTTCTCGTTATCTACCTTTATTTTATCATTCTTTATGGCTTTTGTTTTTCCTTAAAAGAGGAAAAATAATGAAAAACAACGAAACAAAATGATTAGATCGAACCCAAAAGTAGGTTGCCTATGTATCATGTTGTACATGAATCAAATCTTGCGTAGTTCGGGCAGCATGTGCATAAACATTACCCATTTTTTTTTTGCAGAAATGAAAATAAACAAACCAAGGAAAGACGTAACATCATAACATTTTGAAGAAAGAAAACAACAAAACGTACAAAAGTTTGGGACCACTTTAAAACTAAACAACAAATACGAAACAACATTATAGACCCCTAAGACAACATAGGTGAAATTACTAATAAAGACTCTAATACCAAAAACAACTTGACTTCGACTTAAAGCAGACACCACCCTACAATGACAGACACATAAAAGACTCAAACTGAATAAAGATAAGAAGTGCTCTTTCAGACTGGTGCTCTGCGTGATGACCCTGGATGATATGGACCTGCCTCTGAAGTTCTCTTTCTCCCATTTAAACTTTGTAGCATATCCTGTAAAGACACCCTGATACCGGGGAAGAAGCTTTGGGCCCGTATTCCGGCTTCATGAGGAGTGCACTTGGAAAGATTATTCTGACACCTTTCTAGTGTCTTGAACAAATCTGCTAACTGAACCCTCAGTGTTTCCACTTTGGACCCTACACTTTTATCCTGATGGCCGTCTACTATGCATTCTTCCTGTATTCTCTCTCTAATCTGCGCTGGTAAGGGTTGACTGATACCCCGAGGGATAGATTGAAGCCAAACCCCATATCCTTGAGTGTACCCCGAATTATCCAAACTTTCTTTGAGTGTGTCTACTCCTAGCTTTGTCGCATGCTTCCAAAACTGCTCGTACTTGCTCTCACGTAAGGCTTGGTCCTTGAAGTACTCAACATCCTTCAGAAGATCCACTGTTGGTGGCACGTCCTGCAGCCTACCTAACTGGCGCATTACCCTAGAAGGACTGTATGGTCTGGTGCAATTAAGCCCTAACATAACTAAAGGGAGTTGCGTCTGACAACCCAACAATACTATCTTTGGTCGAAGCCACAGATAAGTCCACAAAATGTTATGCCTGGTTCTTCACTCAAGAAATTCAATCCAAGCGTCGACTCCCACGGGTAACGAGAATTTATCCAAACGCAACCTGGAGTCCATGGCTTTCACTCGATTGGGAATACAACGATCTAACACGTCTGGTCTAACTAAAGAAGGCGCATGCAAATGCTCCATCATCCATATCTGCAATATCAGGTTACTGCCCTAAAAAAATCTCCTTCCCCCCTTCACTTCGGTTAAAGCCTTATATATTTTTGTTAAGATCATGGGTATGAGAGTGAACCTTCCCTTTTGATTAATGCCCTTGTCGTTTTGATCCTTATGAAATAGGTCCATCACCACAGATTGCAAACGGGTATTAATACATCTTTCTTTTAGTGGAAAAACTAAAGTACCTAACAAAGCGAGGGTGAAGACTTCAAGGCGCTTTCTCTCCCACTTCTCCTTAGTCACATGAAATTCATCCCAAAAGCAATTAAAACCTTCCGAGGGCCCGAATCTAGCGAACAAAAAATCTAGGGAAACCCACGCGTCACTTAAACAACCCAAACGGATACCCTTACTTTTTAAACCACAAGACTGCAAAAATCTCACGCCAGTATGATTTCGTGCTCGGATGATATCCTACTCGATATAGGGAAAATGCAACAAACTGGATATTTCTGCCAAAGTAGGAGTCATTTCACATTCCCCAAACCTGAACACCAAACTACTTGGATCCCAAAAGGTTAACAAAGCCTCTATTAAATCTGGCCGAGGGGTAACATGCAGAAGTTCCGTAAGATCACCTAATATTTTAATCAGTTTCTGCTGATCAACATAGTTAAACATTTCCCACTATTTGATTAACTTTTTGGGCACCTTGACAACCATCAAACTCTAGACTTGGTGGATAGATCCATCCTGTAATAACACACAAGACGTTATCTCAAAAATTCGACAGGAGCAGAAGATTCCCAACCCTTGGGATTTTTGACGCCAACATATGTCGATGGGACAGACCATATTCATAACTTCAATTTGCCGAACAGAAGTACTGAGCGAAATCAGTCTACTTGGCAAACAACTCTAGATTACGGGACGAGAGACCTAGGCTAATACTAAGACAAAGGCCAACACAAAGAATTACTGGACAATTAACGATTAACTAATAAATTGACCCTAACTTAAGAGACACTACCAAAAACAAACGAAAAAAAACTTTTGGATTTTCAGCTAGACACTGACACCACCAATTATGAAGAAAAATCTTTTTGGTATTTTGTTTTTGACAAATAAGTAGAAAAGACAAACAAACTCTTTTCTTTTTTGTTTTCGAATTTACGGTACTTTGAGAAGACAAATGTAAAACGTAAAAAAAATCTTTTTGAGTTTTTTGATCGTGAAGAACAAAAGCCATAAAGAATTTTAAAATAAACAACGACATTCCTCCTTTTTTTCCCTCTTTTCGACTCACTTTTTCTATTTTTACTTTTTCGTTTTTGCCTACACACCTTACTCCTAACAATTTTTTTTTTAAAAAAATCAGTCCGTCAAATGACCACGTTAAAATGCAACAGTTAGCACGTAGGGGTGCTTTAGAGGGGAGTCTCCTGCAAAGGGCCATGTGGGTCCCTCTAGGTCTCCGTATGATGCACATAAGCATGACCTAAAGGCTGACCTACGTTGTGGTTTACTAACAAGGCTGTTCGGGGGAGCGTATGGTTGATAGTGGCTGCTTTGCTTTCCACCTACTCCATAACACCGATGGCTCCCCTCCTAAAATAAGGGTGACTCAACTAGAGGTTGTGTACAACAGGTGTACTACGGACTTGTTACAGAAAAAAGGCCGGGGGGTGGACTCATGATGACAGATATAAAGCGGTAACACATAGGATAAATACTATAAACAAAGAGCACGAAAACGCACAAAGTGAAAATAACAAAAACAATAACCACAAACAATGCTTACACACTCGTAATGCCAAACAAAGCCGATACGACTCCAAAAATAGCTCAAATTCTGAAAACTTGTCATTGAATCCCCAGCAGAGTCGCCAAAGCTGTCACTCTTTTTTTACGTACTCCAAAAGATTTATATTTTAAGTTTGAAAGGGTTTTTATTAAAGTGAAAAAATGAAGATTGGTTCCAAAAAAAAAGAATTATTTTTTCATTCAAAATCATAGTGGCCACTTGGCATAATCTGGTGTGTCAAGTCACCATTGGAAAAATTCTTTTCGAAACCCTTTGACTCTTTAAACTGGTTTACGAATAGAGATTCTGACTAAGGAATTCTGTTGACCGAGGGGAAGGTGTTAGGCACCCCTCGATCCCGTGGTTCAACCACGGTCGCTTGATAGAGTGTATTGACTATTTTTGGCACTAAAAAATGTATAAACCGCACAAAAAGTACGCAAAATAATCAAACAAAACAAAACAATCCAAAATGTAAAGTCCAGTCCAATTATTACAATCCGAAATAAAAAGGGACTGAAAGTAAACCTACGCTAATCCTAAACTAATGCTCTACCCAACGCTTCGGGCCTTCACCACGAACGTCCTCCAGGTACATGATACCTCGGGGCATTCCCCGGTGAATAAATATGTATACAGATACTTCGGGGCATTCCCCGGCCAAATTATACAATTGAATTAAATACGATAAACTAGAAAGAAGCATTCACACGCACATTCCAACATCCAACCAAAACATCAATCTTAAATTCATGCCTACCCGAACCTATATTGCCTACCCATTTCAACATATCACAAATCTATCACATTCATGATTATTCCAAATTAAACAAAAGACAACAAACGAAAATTAATCTACATTTACCTTTTTATCAAGTTTCAATCCCGTTCCATTTAATCCCAATCAATTAACCAATTTCAATATAAGAATCAACCAATCAAGCCACGACAATTATAGAAAACTCAAACAAGCTCCAAATTCGTATCATCAGCCCATCACGGATCAACAAGAATCACGACATCAATCATATATAGTGAAATAAAAATGAGAGAGTAGAATTGGACCTTCAAATGAGCTTTTTGTGTGTCGAATTTCACAATCGAAAAACAGAGCCGAATCCAAAAATCTCCCGTCGAACCTCAGTCTTGACCTAACCGAACTTGGTATACCCTTTACTTCTTTTGCCAATGTGAACCAATAACCATGAAAGAGAGACGAAATCAGTGCCGCTTATATGATTGGGTCACCGAAGTTTATGGGTTTTCTAGTGAATTTTGGGATTCTTTGACGTGTTTTCCAGCAAATAAGGAATTGAATCGTATGCTCTGTTAGTGTTGCAGGTATGGAGAGAATGTGCGTCCTCTTTCTGTGATGTGAAGAATTGTGTCAAGATAAAAAAAATGGACTCCTTGTTATTGTGAGGAAGAAAACTCCAAAATCATCATCCGATCCCCCTTTTGTTCCTTTTCTGTGTGTATATATCAGGTGAGGGTGGGGTAGTGGTGAGGTAGGTGGGGTCACGTGGGGTAGGGGGTAGGTGTGATATGTTTTATTTTAATTGGGTAGGTTGTTAGCATGTGTTGTCAATTTTTGGTTAGGTGGGTTGTTAGAATATTAGGATAAGACAAAATTAGTTTGGGGATTGTTATTCTTGTTATTTGTGGAGGGATCATCACACGGGTAAGGGTACACGGTAGGATAAGGTAAAAATGGGTAAAACGACATCGGGGAGGGACGAAATTAGGTGTCTACATTAACCCTCTGGCATATATAATATTTTGTAACCCATTTAAACATCCCCTCCTTTATCTTAGGAAAATATAAAAAATTCTTGAATCTTTTGTAAGTACCCATCTGCCCTGAATGACCACCAACTGATGCAGCATGCAAGGCAAGGAAAATCTTTCTCTTAAGATAAGAACCTCTACCAATAAAAATTCTTTGTTTGTCCTTGATCACCCTTCGGTGGAGAGTGTAGTGTTGCTTAGATTCTAGGTTGGTGATGAGTTCTGTCAGCAACTGTGAGGAGATTGGATTAGATTCATAGCTATTTATTATTTCCTACATCCAAGTAGGTTTAGAAGAGGTGATGGCATTAAAACAAGACCCTTTAAATTCTAAATTTCTTCTAGATAGAGCATCTGCAACTCGATTATCCACCCTTTTTTTGTATTGTTGTAACGTCCCAAGTCTGTACCCCGAACACTACATGGTGCTTGTAATCCTGAGGGACCACAAGCTAACCCATGACTAGTACCTACTGCAATAACTAAATAATAATACAGTAATTATACAAAAATTTGGCGGAAACTTGCCATAAGGTTCAAACTGAAAGTAAATACTGAAAACTGAATACTGATACACTTGTCTAGAATACTCTAGTCTGACAAACCTCTACTATCTAAATAAGGAATTGATGGGAAAGCCTCCAACTAACCCCGACTACTGAAAACTAATAAACTGAGATACTGAAGTAATAATCATGTCCTCGAAATATGATAACTCGCCACTAATCTTCTGCTAAAAGGTTCGGGCTGCTAAGTATGATCGAGAGCCCGTGCATCTAAACCTATGATATAAGACATCATAATGCAAAAGAAAAGTATGTATCAGTACTTTGAATGTACTGGTATGCCAAGTGAGAGAGGCTGAGATACATGGGTTCATATGCATGAATAATACTGACTAAATAACATGAGTATAACTGAAGGAGAGTACATGCATGAAATACGTAAATTGTAACTGAGGGCATGGTACGACTGGATACTGCATTCAGAATCACTATTTTACTAATATCTGAGTTTACTAATACTGTATTACTGGTAATTGAGTGACTGCATATGACAGTCCTAATTTTGTGGAACTATTCTGAGTTCCATACTGAACTGAGTGATTATGTCTTACAGTTTTGATTTCTGTAAAACTGAACTGAGTTCTATTTTGAAGATTGAAACTGAGACTGTGGGAGGTAATCATGTAACTAACATGCCCCTTTCTGAATGGATTAGGGTCCAACCTGTAACCCCAGTTGTAAGGGTGTCAGTACCGTGCCACAGGTAAAGACAAACTAAGTCATCCTCATCTGGAAGGTGCTCTGAATGAGAATAGTCGTACCCTTAACTGGCAGGTAGGACACCTCACCAACCCTCAACTGGCAGGTTGATGTCTCAACCTATGCTATCTATGTATTTATGGAACACAAGGATTGCTTCTAAGGATCACACTCTCTACTGGCGGGTGAGTCTCTATCCTTGGGTTCACCCGGTGCTGAATCCTACTCCCAACTGAATAGACACTGGACTAAGTTCTAAACTGCACTAGGCTGGATTAAACTATTACTGATCCTACTGTCTAACTTAACTGAACTGAGTTTCATTAACTAACAAAGTACTATAGAGTTCTATTGACTAGCTGGATTTACTGAGGTCTAAACTGAATACTAAATTATAATTGTGACTGATTACTGAGGCTACTATTCATGACACTACTGAGACTATTTTGTAACTGCCAGAGCTCTAGGTAAACAACTAAGTTTTTGGGTATTGGATACCCCCAGGACTCGATAGCATGAAAATTAAATCATTGCATAAATATTAAAGGGCATACTCATGTGCACTTGATCGTAACTCATTCATAGAGACATTTTATCAAATACTTGCATGATATAACTTGCCCATAGCTAACATGACATGACTTTGTTCCTTTTCTTTTCTTTGTTCACTTGAGCAATTTATCAAACACTTGGAGAACATAATTCATGCATATGACACTAACCACATATAGGCACCATAATTCAAATCTCCATTTACAATTTCAAGGGTTTAGCATAGATTCACATGATTCTATACATATATCAAATAACTCCACATGAAACTTGTAACAAAACAAGGATTAGAAACCCACTTAATCATTATAATCATGAATATAATCAAACCTAACATGAAATTCACGTAATCAATACATGTGAGGTTTTAAAAATAGATTCTTGAACTCCAAGGGTGGAAGGAACCCTGGGATGAACACTTGACATACCTTAATAAGTAAATCCTGAAATATTGATGGTAAGTTCTTGAGCCTTGAATTGAATTTAAAATCTCCTAGGGTTTGTTCTAGAGAGCAACATGTGAAGAATGAATAGTTTTTGCTCTTAAAAGGGTTTAATTTTATGTTTTGGGGATGATAGATGAGGGAAAAGACCCAAATACCCTTGAGGAAGCGGCTTCTTAATGACTAAAAACTAACCTAGCGATGCACAGACTGAAGCTCCGCATCGTTGGCATCGACGCAATGGCCAATGCGGCGCGTCAAGTCTGCGTCGGTTTACTGGAATTTGCACTGGGAGCTGGAGAAAAATATTCATCAACGCAATGGGCGACGCATCCCGTTAAGATCGTGTCGATCCATTGGTTTGAGCTTTAAATGTGTTTTAAATGAAGTCCAAAAAATCCAAAACTTGTTCAAGAACACCTACTGACATTCCTGATCATAAATAAACCTAAAGATTGATACTTTAAGGTCATATGGGTACTGAAATAGAGTCGACAACTTACGAAGGCTAAAATAACACTAAGTCTGAATACTTAGCTAGAATTTTCGAAGCCTGAGACCCCTCATTAAGCTTTAAGAGACTGAGTTAAGCTTAAAATTTTGCAGGGTCTTACAATTGTTCTTTATAATCCAGCCCTAGGAGCTTAGCAAATCCCTTTTGCTGCAAGGTGGTTGTCACTTTTTGATCAAGGAGGTATTTAAGACTGTGATGATCAGTCTTGATAATAAAGTGACCCATTTTAAATAATGCCTCTATCTATCCATAACAACTAAAATAATCATATATTCCTTCTCATATGTAGATACCCCCAATTGTTTAGGTGTAAGAGCCTTTCTGAAAAAAGCTAGTGGCCTACCCTCTTGTATGAGAACTACACCGATGCCTTTGGATCAAACATCAGACTTAATAACAAAATTCTTTTTAAAATCAGCTAAGACTAGTACTGGGTCAGTTTCCATAGCCTGTTTGAGTGTCTGAAAGGAAGAATCTGCTTATGGACTCCATTCATAAGAATTTTTCTTGAGTAAATTTTTCAAGGGTTTACTGATGAGCCCATATGATCTAATGAACCTCTTGTAAGATCCAATAAGGCCCAAAAATCCTCTCAAGGATTTAATAGATTTAGGGGTGCAACAATTCACCATAGCCTCAATTTTAGAGGGGTCAGTAAAAACCCATCCCCAGTAATAATATGCCCCAGTGCTCCACTTAAGACTGACAAATGACATATTTTGACCTTTTAGCAAATAGTTTTTTCCTTCTTAAAATATCCAAAACCTTCTTTAAATGTATAGTATGAGCCTGAATGTTGGGACTGTAGACTAAGATATCATAAAAAAAAAAACTAACACAAACTGCCTCAAATAGTCTTGGAATACGGAGTTCATTAGGCTTTGGAAGGTGGCTGGAGCATTGGTCAAGCCAAATGGCATAATCTTGAATTTGTAGTGGCCTAAATGAGTTCTAAAGTCTGTTTTGGGGACATCTACTTCATACATTCGTATTTGGTGGTAGCTAGCCCTAAGATCTATCTTGAAAAATATATAAGAGCCATGCAATTCAGCTAACAAATCATTAACCAAAGGTATAGGAAACTTGTCTTTAATAGTAAGTTTGTTTGATTCCCTATAGTCATGCAGAATCGTCAACTTCCATCCTTCTTTTTAACTAGTAAAATAGGGGAGGAGAACGGAGAGTGACTGGGTTGAATGATACCACTGTTGAGCATTTCTTTGACTTGTTTTTCAATTTTATTTTTCTGAAAAAATTATATTTGTATGGTCTGATACTTACAGGTACTGCATTAGGTTTGAGAGGGATAAAATAATCATGTTGTCTGCTTGGTGGTAAAGTTTTAGGCTCCTCAAACACATCCTCATGCTATTGTAGTAATTCAGTTATCATTGGAGGTAAGCTATCTGACTTCTTGTCCAAGTTCTCTATTGAAATTGTGAACAAATGCCCTCAAACCTCCTTTCCCTTCTTGAACAGTTGTCTTAAGTAGATCCTTGACAAACTTTGTAGTAAGGCCTTACTATAGATTCCTCTTAACTTTACCCTTTTTCCATTATGTGTTACCTTAGCCTTGTAAGACATAAAATCTAAGAGTACAGAGTTGTGAGCTTTCATCCAATCTCTACCCAAAATCATATCAGATCCTCCGAGTTTAATCAACCTAACCGAGTCTTCAAATTCAATGCCCTGAATTTGAGTATAAGCTCTTCACTATACCTCTATTAGCCACCATAACTCTCATAGTTCTGTCTTCCCATTACTACACAACCTATCAGTTTTGTAGTTTCCATTTCCAAGAAGCTATGGTGCTTTCAGAGTCTAATAACACTGTCAAGACTCTTTTCTTGGTCGTCCCATTAAGTTTGATGGTGTTTGGGACCTCAATCCCTGATAAAGAAATCAAGCTAATGGCCTTATTTATAACCTCTGTATCTAGTAATTCTTCAGTGTTCTCTATCACCCCTTCTTGATTCTTCTTCAATGCCTTCTACCACAGCTAATATGGTGTTGAGCTGCTTATTCTTACATTGATGACCTTGGAACCACTTGTCTCCATATCTGTGGCATAGGTTGTGATTCTTTTTAACCCTTGTACATTTCCTCCATTTCCTGGTCCTTCTCATGACCAACCACCAATATTTTTGCTAGCAAGAGTGCTAGAGCCATAGCTCTGAGGTGTACCTCTATTCCAAGGCCCTTTACCCTTGTTATTCCAGCTATCAATCACCTTCTCCTGATGTCTAGACTTGTCGATCGCTTGAGTTAAAGTGAATGGACTTAACATTCGTACAGTGTGTTTAATATCTTCCTTCAACCCTTCCACAAATAATTCTAAGAAGAAACTTTCAAGAATCATCGGGTTCCTAATCAATACCATGCCTTTAATTCTTTAAATTTCTCTAAATACTCGTTCATTGTACCCTTATGTTCAATCTTCTTAAATTCTCCAATTAAATTGAGTTAACTATTTTTTGCGTCCTCAAATCTCTTGCATATTTCTTCACTAAATTCTCACGAACAAACTATTTCTTTGCTTATATGATAGGAGAAAAATCATGTTTCAGCCTTAGTATTGAAGTGTAGGACAACTGGATCAAGTTTATGCTGCAAATGTTCAATGCCATTATACTGGAAATAGTGTTCACACTTGCACAACCATGAACTAGGGTCGTCCCCATCAAAATAAGGAATTTCGAACTGAGATGCTTGGTGATTTCTTCCCCATGTGCCATTAGGCCACTCCTGGTCCCTCAGTCTATGCGAACCTTTAGAAGGACCCGACTCACCATCATTGCGGTGTGCACTACCCAAGATCCCATTCTGTGTGGAGGAAGAAATTTCTCCATTATTAAATCTATTTTTTTGCTCAACTCCTCGAATTTGGAGTTTGATTCGGTGATATAATTTTGTAACTGCCTATCTAACTTCTTTAAGCATTCCTCCGTACCCTTTGCTCTTATTTTTGTAATTGTCATTTTACTAGGAAAGGTCTCGGATACCAAATTGTTATGTAACTTGTGCACTAATCGAATAACGAACGAAATTGGGGATTTTATTGATATATCAAATTACAATTCCACTAACTATTACACTGAAATTTACCACCAAATGGGAAGTTTAAGCTAATTGAAAAATACTAAGAATATCCGACATCCGAGCTCCAACTGTTACTTGTAATGGTGGAACTGGGTGTTAGAAGTAGGAGGGAGAAGGGAGAATTTAGGTTAGAATGAGAAGAGAAGAGATATAAGGAGGAAAAGTTTGTTAGGAAATATACTAGTTTTTGTCATAATCCCAAACTGCCGAGTAATATCCCTTTTAACATCTTCCTAGATTAATCTTCACCGTCGGATCTTCCACTAATTAAATTGATCTGGTCCCGTCACCTATTTCTACTGATCAGATGTGATGCTCCCACGAGTCCTTCTAGACCCCCCCCCCCCATCATTATATAAAAAATCAGCAAAATTCTTATTGAACTAATCTTCATAGGACCATTACAATATTATTCTCAAAACTCCACTCACATTCATAAAATGAATATTCCAAGATCTTCAAATATATTGTTTCCATAGAGCTTCTTATATAATAATACACGTAACTCCTATCGATTAATTATACACGAGCCTCCAAAAGAATTTATTATTTTGAGTTATGATATGCTCACTATCTAATTTTCAATTAAATATTAGACTTAGGGGTGACAAACAGGTGGGACGAGTCAGATATGGACGGGTCAAAAGTGAGTCAAATGAAAACGAATAAAATATTCAATCCGATCCATATTTGATACAGATAAAAATGGGTAAAGTCAATGAATAATATGAATATCTATATTATTCATTGCTTCTTATTATGTAAAGAAAAAATTACTCCTAAATTCCAAGCATTTTTTCTTCTTTTTCTCCTTTTTAGGATGTTTTTGGTGTGTTGGTAAGAAATAAAATATTGTCAAGTTTTTCTAGAAAATAAGTGATCTTGAGTTGGGGTCGGGAGTCGGATCCCGAACCGAGGTTAAATTTGAATCTCGAGTTGGGTCAAAAGTTTGATTCTAATTCTATGGGTTGGTATTGTGTTGGAGTTGAGATTTGGATCTTGGATTTCGAGTTAGTGTTGAGATTTGGGTCTCGAGTCGGTGTTAGGAGTTAGGTCTCAAGATGGTTTTGGGAGTTTGATCTCGAATCGGGAATCGAGGTCTCGGGTTTGGATCATTGTCGTGTCTTGTGCAGGGTTGTAGTCAAGAGTTGGGTCCTCGATCGGGATTATAATTGAATCTCAAATTGCGATCGAATGTCAGGTTATGGGCTTCGGGTCGGAAGTCGATTCAAAGGTTTGGACTCGTATGCGTCTCGGGATTTTAAAAAAATGGAAAAATATTTTGACCATTTGATTAAAAAAAAAAAAATTCTTCATTCCAAACACACTCCCCTAATAAGTATACATTGGTGTTACTATATTTTAACGTATACATTAAGAAAAGTGTAGGTGTGGCTGTTGGATACCTATGAATTATCGATATTTTATGATGGAATAATATGATTTATCCATATTTGACTAACTTTTAAATGGTTGGATACTCAACCCATTTAAATTGGATTGAAAAGAATGGATAAACCATAAATTTTTTCCATTTGCCTCCCTACTTAGATTGATTAACATAATATGTTAGTCAAACTTTAGTAATCTGTTTTTGGCTATTATTTTTGTCTGTTACATGTTTTGATACATTGAATTCATCTATTTATACTTAACTCATCAAGTTATATTTTGTGTACTTTTTTCTCTCAATTAAGCTCATTAAGCCTTTAATTTGCTCCAAATTAACCCGTTGATACCCCCCCCCCCCAACAAAATAAACACACACAAACCCTACTCCATGCCAATTGTTAAGTATGTTACACTTCATCTTAAAAGAAAAGAAAATTTTCAATGGATATAAAAATTATTAAATCAGATTACACGAGCTAAAAGGTGTTTGAGCAACAATACACCTTTTTTTATTGATTGTGTAAGTATGTAAAAAGAAAATTGAAATGATCAAGCCTCAACTATTTCACCCCTTTAATTTGTCTTAAACATTTAAATTTTTTCATATACCTTGCTGCTCTTTTACAAATTAACTCAAACTAACCAAGTTATAAAATCTTAATTATGCAAAGTGAATAAAAAGAAAGAAAAGGCTAATTATACACATGTTGCTTTAATTGTTTAATATAGAGTTAATATTAAAAGTGAGTCCACTTTTAAACTTAGATAGTCAAGACTTCCAACAGACTAAAACATATTAAAATGAGTGAAATGTTTCATGTGTCAAAATCAAAGCAACCATTTGAGAGATAAGATGAATATAGAAAGGGACCCTCAATATTAGGTTTCATGTTATAGGATATTTAACACAAAGAAAATTAAGGGTGATTAATTCGATAGATTTCATCAAAAAATTATAATGTATACACATATATATAGTTGAATTATTTTTATACATATATACGCTCTTGAGTGAAATATCAAATCTTAAATACTTTTAACAAAATTTTTGTTTTTGGCACCACCTCTTTCACTCTTTAGTTATAGGTTCAAACACTATTTTGAAAAGAGTTTAAATCATATGAAATGTTGGTTAAATATTTATAATTGGATCACTTATTGATATATAACTACAATTAATGTTTAATATAAGTATAAATATTAATTAATAATATTTGGACAATTAACTAGATAAGATGTTACTACATGTTAATTGCATTCAACGATCTTATCGAATAACTTTTATAATGTTAGTGTATAGTTTCACTTAAATTTGTATGGACACATATATTTGAGTAAATTGACTCTAGAAGTTAGCTTAAAAGGTTAAAATGGTTCAAGTCATGTTAAAGAAATCACCCATTTCTTATAGGGCCAAGTGGACTCCTCACTTCACTCATGCTCAAGATTGAACATCTTATGTGTGGACAAATTAATATGAAAATTCAACATCAAAAATGAGAATTGGGATAAAATATGCTCTGGTATCATAATAAAATATGTAATTATCTTATTTAAAAGCTTAAATTATCTAAAAAAAAATATTATTATTTACCTAATTATTTGCTCAACAAATTTCAAAAAGATAAGGCTATTAGACATATCTATATCATTTTACCTCAAACCTTTATAAATACAAATGTATCTTCACTTTCATTTATTCACTTCTGTACTCACAACCAATTTGCTCTCTTTCTTTTCATCGTCAAGCATATCCCCTTTGAATACTCAACTAATTTGCTCGCTTTTTTTCCATCATCAAGCATATCCCCTGTGAAGTAATCTTTTTGAATCATCAACAATGACTTTCTTGAAACTCTCCAAAGAGATACTATTTTGCACTCTTCATCTTCTACTTCTTTTATCCTTTCTTTCTTGTGATGATCAAGGGTTTTAACTAATTATTAAAATTAAGAATGAATCTTCCTTATTCTTAGTGTCAACCATTCACCTATCTTTTACACTACTAAAAGGTGTGGTCGAAAAAATCGATCACAAGTGATCGATTTTTTTTTTCAAAAAGCAAACACATGTGGTCTCTTTTATATTTTAAAATTTTAAAATAATCATTTCAATAATTTTTATATTAATTATTATTTCTTTTAAAAATAAAAATTAAAAAAAATCAAAAATACCGACCACTGGTAGTTGGTCTTTAAAAATTACTTTTTAAAAAAAAACCGATCACTTGTGGTAGATTTTTTATTTTTTTAAAAAGGAAAATTAAAAAAAATAAAATCAACCACATGTGGTCGCTTTTATATTTTAAAATTTTAAAATAATCATTTCAATAATTTTATATTAATTATTATTTATTTTACAAATAAAAATAAAAAATAACAAAACCGACCACTTATGGTCAATTTTATTTAAAGAAATATAATTAAAAAATATTTTTAAAAACCGATCACTTGTGGTCGGTTTCTAAAAATTTCTTTTTAATTAATTTTTAGAAAAAAAAACGACCACTAGTGGTCTGTTTTTAATTTTTTTAAAAAAAGAAAATATTTTTAAAAAACTGACCACATGTAGTCTGTATTCAATTTAAATAAAACTAAAATACTTTTTAAAAACTGACCACTTGTGGTCGATTCTTAATGAAATTAAAAAAAGAAATTAATTTTTAAAAATCGACCACATGTGGTCAGTTTTTAATTAAAATAAAAAGGAAATAATTTTAAACACCCGTCCACAAGTGGTCGGTTTTTAATTAAAATAATAAAAAATAATTTTAAAAAACCGACCACATGTGGTCAATTTTTTATTAAAATAGAAAAATATATTTTAAAAATCAACCACTTGTGGTCGATTTTGAAATTAAAAAAAATACTTATTTTTAAAAAATAATTATCTAATATTTACTTTATGTACTCTAATTATTATTATTAGTAAAAATAATATATTAAAAATAATTTAATATATCATTTTTTAAAATTATACTGATAACACGTAGTCAATAATCAATATAATAATAATAAAAACCAATCAATCTTAGATTTTGTGAAAAAAATTACACTAAAAAATATATCAAATATAATATACAAATTACGCTAAATGTAATCTTTATCTTTTACTTATGTTTCAATATATAAAATAAATATTTTTCTTTATATATACGTTAAGTGACGTTAACATGCATAATATTTGTATAATGAATATGTGTGTATATATATCATACCGTTTGGATATACAATTGAAACTGATGTTTATAGTACGTATTTGAAAGCTAAAAACTGATGTTTATAGTACGGATTTGAAAGCTGATGTTTATTATGGGGTAGTAAAATCATCTATTGTAACGCCCCGAAGTTTTTCTTAGCTAAATTTTGTCCCTAAAATATCAAGCATTGGCTTCTAGAATGATTTATACTTTTTTTCCGATGGAATCCATTAGATTTCAACTTTTTATTTCGTAGATGATTGAATAAGTTTTCTGTCGACATAAGATGCGTCCAAAATGGACACTCGATGAAGGAGTTATGGTTAATTTAAGTCCTAGTTGTAAAACATTGTCATTCCTGTCCTTGGCGCATCGCGGAGAGGGTGTTAATGACGATGGTCAATTTCTAGTGGGACTCCGCGATGGTGGCACGTTGCGGAGTGGCCCACATTCCTATTCGTCAATTTCCAGTGAGCCACCGTGATAGTGGCGCGCCGCGGTGGCCCATGAAATTGTGGTCCCAGTTATATTTCTTATACCGGTCTCATTAAGGGTATATTGGGTATTTTTTCACACCCTTATCAGTCCAAACACAAAATTTCAACCCCAATTGAGCATATTACTCATACATTCACCAAAAATATTCAAGAACACTCTCTAGGGTTCCATATTGATAATCCAAATAAATCAAGATTCAACCGTGGGTTTTCAAAACAAATTGAAGATTTGGAATCCCCAAGCTGTGGGCATCATGAAGCATTCTTTAAATTTCTAGATAGAGGTATGTGGGGCTTATCCTAAAAAACAACTGCATGGGCTTAAAACCATTAGAGCATGATTTTAAGATTTTTATGCATGAATTTCAAAGGGATTTTGGAATCTATGTTCTAAATTACGTACTCCGAATATTTTAATGTTACTATTGTTTTGACCTTGTGGTCCTATCACCTAAATTGATTTACATGTATACGTATATGTATGGAATTTGAGATTTAAGATCATTGAGAGCATAAATTATGAACTCCCTCTCATGTATTGAATTAAAGATTATGGTTTCATGATTTGAAAGATGTTTTCGCAATATTATAGTATTTGAGCATGATTTGAAATTGTTGAGAGGATGTTTCTTGATATAAATGTGTTCTTGTGTCTAAGAGAAAGAATTGCATGTGAATTGAGAACTTTGACATGACCACCTTGTACTGTACTACTGAAATTCTTGACAAAGATGAGTTCCTTACATGTGTTTACATGAGGTTTGAGAAAGAGTTTCTTTGAATTGAATTATTGAAATGGTGGTCCCAAAACTTGTGTTTCAAAAATAGAGATTTACGACAGATTAATAATGATGTGACTTGCAAGTCAATGGTATGACGATACCATATGTATTTATGCCATAACAGAGTATGTTTTTAGAGCATTTTTTCAGAGTATGTTTTCATAGACTATATGTTTTGATAGAGTTTTAAAAAGGAGCTTAAAGAGGATTAGGTGGTTACCTGAAGAAGGCGCGAGTTCAAGAAACTCTTAGCTTAAAACCGTATTTTCCAATACAGGTAGATTATTATTGTACGCTGGCGACGGTCGTGTCGCGTAGTAGATTCAGAGACTCCGACCCTTGTAGCACACTTGGGATGGGGGCTTTGCTATCGAGTTAATGGCAGTTTCCATATAGCCCATGAAATTTTTCAAAGCTGTAGGGTATACCACCTAGCACAGAAGTAACAAAGATTTCTCAGAGTTGAGATGATTTTTACAGAGTCTTTAAAATGCCCATGTGAATTCTTATTATATGATATACTTATGAACTGTTTTGAATTTCTCTCATATATGTTGAATAATAATTGATTATTTTGGATATGCTATGCGTACCAGTACATCTGTATTGACCCCCCTCCTTCTACCTCTCAGGTTCTGAGACTCAGTCTAGGGGTCCAAATAAGCAGTAGATAATTCAGACAGCTGATTAGATTGTGCAGTGGTGAGCCTTCTCTATACCAGAAGGCCTGTCTTTTCATATTATGTCACTTATTTTAGTTTTGGTCTACTGGGGGCCTTGTCCCAATTTCAGACAGTTGCCAGATTTTTATATAGTAGAGATTTCGATGACTGAGTTAGAAGTTATTTAGATGTAGTTAATTTACAGTTTCCATACATATGTTGAATTCAGAGTTAGCCATGTTTTCGTAGAATATTATGTTTCTGCATCTTCTTTTATTATATGAATGTTGTGCATGATTACCAGATAGAGAAGGGTGTTTTGGCCCTTCATGGTTCGGGATGTCCGTCATGGTCAGGCCCTAGTTCGGATCATGAAAAACTTAGTATCAGAGCACGGTTCATGGTCCCAGGGTGTTTGCAAAATTACGTCGGGTAGATTCTTGTTTATGGGTGTGTAGTGCACCACACTTATAAGCAGGATGCTACTGGGCGTTTAAGAATGTTTCTCTTCTTTGTGATTTAGTTTGTGCTTCAGAGTCTAATTTGTCCCCTAATCAATAACCTCTTTCTTTTCAGAAAACCAGCGATGCCTCCCCATCGCACAAACGTTAATGCTTAGGATGATGAAGTTTGTCCCACCTATGGGATGCGTACCCGTAAAAGAGATCATACCCCAGAACCCGTTCCTACTTCGGGAGTACCTCTTGTACCGACCAGTCCTCCCAGAGCCCTCCAGACGGGGGCCAATCGCACTCAGCCTCCTGAAGGAGAGATTTCTAATGTTGAATTTAGACAGTCTATTCACATGCTTGCACAATTGGTAGCCGCACATACTTAGAGGTCAGAGGATACTGGGTCTACGTCTGTTACTTCTGAAGTTACTAGAGTGGGCCAGTTCATGAGAATGAACCTGCCCAAGTTCTCTAGCGCTAAGGTATAAGAGGACCCACAGGAGTTCGTAGATGAAATGAAGGAGATTTTCAAAGTAATGCATGTTGATCAGGTGGAGGGTGCTAATCTAGCAGCATACCAGCTAAAAAATGTAGCTAACCAATGGTATAACGAGTGGGAAGATGCAAAGGGTGACAGTGCTGAGCCCATAGTTTGGGATGAGTTCGTGGAAGCTTTTCTTGATCGATTCTTTCCTCTAGAGTTGAGGAAAGCTAAATAATAGGATTTCATGAACCTTAAGTAGGGTAAGATGAGTGTTCAGGAGTATACTTTAAAGTTTAATCAGCTAGCCTGTTATGCTCCTAAGATGACAAGTAGTATGAGGGCCCGAATGAGGAAGTTTGCTTTCAGCCTTTTAGATGATCTGGTGCTTGAGTGTCAGGGAGCTATGCTGAACAGGGATATGGACTTTGCTATACTGTCAGTCCATATGCAGCAAGTTGAGGAGAAGAAGAAGAATATAGCAAATCTAGGAAAAAGGACAAGCAGGCAAAGAGAGCCAGAGCGACAAACCAGAGTCATAGTCAGCAGTAAAGCGGTAATTAGGGCGACAAATGGAAAAAGTAAAAGAATTGGGGTAATGCACAGTCGACAGCTAAGGCTCTAGTGTCTAGACCCACAGCTGAGCAGCGCACCCAGAATTTTCGGTCTAGTCAGGGGCCGATGATGCAGGGTACGCAGTCGCAGGGAAATATAGCCCAGACCTCTCGGTCTTATCCGCGCTGTGGGAGAGGTGGGAGGAATTATCCAGGGAGATGTTAGTTTGGTGCTTTGGTGTGTTATTCATACGGCCAGCCAGGCCATATCCAGAGAGACTGTCTGGCAGCAAAGGTTAATGTTAGAGGAGCCAAGTCGTACGTAAATTCATCTGCACCACCACCTCAGAAGGGTGTCATTCAACCACCGAAAATGGTCAGAACCGATTGTACACTTTGACCAACCCCCAGGAGGCAGAGGCCTCACCAGATGTAGTTATCAGTATGTTGCAAATCTTTTCTCGTGATGTGTATGTATTACTTGATCCCAGGTCTACCTTGTCTTAAGTGATCCCATATGTGGTTGTTGGTTTTAGGTTTGAGCCTGATGTAATTACTAAACCTTTTTTGGTTTCCACCTCAGTGGGATATTCTATTGTGGCTAGGAGAGTGTATAGAAATTGTGTTGTGTCTATTTTCAGTCGGGATACTGAGGCAGATCTCATAGAACTTGATATGGTTGATTTTTATGCCATCTTAGGGATGGACAGGCTCCATTCGTGCTATTCCACCTTGAATTATAGGACCCTAAGAGTCACCTTTTATTTTCCGAATGAGTCTGTGATAGAATGGGAGGGACATTCTCTAGCACCTAGAGGGCACTTTATATCTTATCTCAGGGCCCGTAAAATTATTTCCAAAGGTTGCTTGTATCATCTTATTTGGGTTAAATATTCTAATACCAAAATTCTTCCTCTTCAGTCTGTCCCCGTAGTGAATAAATTCTCGGAAGTCTTTCCAGATGATCTCCCAAAAATACTACCTGATAGGAAGATAGATTTTGGTATTGATTTATTGCTAGATACCTATCCTATTTCTATTCGCCATATAGGATGGCTCCTACAGAGCTAAAAGAGTTGAAAGAACAGCTAGCAGATCTTCCAAATAAAGGTTTTATCTGCCCTAGTGTGTCTCCCTGGGGTGCACCTGTACTTTTCGTGCGAAAGAAAAATGGTTCCCTTCGTATGTGCATAGATTACTGCCAGTTGAATAAGGTCACGATTAAAAATAAATATCCCCTTCCTAGAATTGATGATCTTTTTTATCAACTTCAGGGTGCTAAGTGTTTTTCAAAGATAGACCTTCGTTTGGGATATCACCAGTTGAAAGTTAGAGAGTCAGATATTTCCAAAATAGCTTTCTAAACCAGATACGGCCATTATGAATTCTTAGTCATGTCCTACGGGTTGACTAACGCCCCTGCAGCTTTCATGGATCTAAAGAATAAGGTTTTCCATCAGTTTTTGGATTTGTTTGTCGTTGTATTCATTAATGACATTTTTGTATATTCTAAGAGCAAGGAGGACCATGCCAACCACCTCCGAATCATCCTTCAGACCCTTAAATATCATAAGTTGTATGCAAAATTTTCCAAGTGTGAATTCTGTTGAATGCTATTGCGTTCTTGGGGCATATTGTGTCTAGTAAGGGGATTAAGGTTGATCCCCAAAAGATTAAGGCAATGAGAAAATGGACCAGACCCACGACTCCAACTAATATTTAGAGCTTTTTGGGTTTGGCGGATTATTACAGAAGATTTGTCGAGAGTTTTTCTTCCATAGCTGCACCACTTACTAAGTTGACTCAAAAAAGGTGAAGTTTTTGCGGTCTGACTCTTGTGAGAATAGTTTTGAGAAGTTAAAAGACAAGTTGACTACTGCTCCTATTCTGACTTTTTGGAGTGTACAGCAAGTTTTGTTGTATGCTGTGATGATTCCCGAGTGAGACTTGTGTGTGTTCTTATGCAACACAGTAAGGTAGTGGCTTATGTATCTAGGCAGTTGAAGGTGCATAAGCGAAACTAACCTAATCATGACTTGGAGTTAGCGGCTGTGGTTTTTGCACTTAAGATCTGGCGGCACTATTTTTATGCGGTACACGTTGATATATTTACTGACCACAAAAGTTTACTGTATGTTGTCTCGTAGAAAGAATTGAATCTCAGGCAGGGGCGGTGGTTGGAACTTTTAAAAGACTATGACATGAGCCTCTACTATCATTTGGGAAAGGCAAATGTGGTAGCCGACGCCCTCAGTAAGTTATCTATGGGCAGTCTTTTTCATGTGGGGAAAAAAAGAGGGAGATGGGTAAGGACATTCACCGACTTGCAAATCTAGGAATGCGACTTTTGGATTCTGAGGATGAAGGAGTGGTTGTTCATGAGATAGCTAAATCTTCTCTTTGTGCAGAAGTCAAGAAAGATGTAGGTCAACAAAAGGTATTGTCTTTTGAAATTAGTGGTGATGGTGTTTTGAGATACCTAGATAGGTTGTGCGTGCCAGATGTAGATGGTCTGAGGAAGAGAATCCTTGACGAAGCTCACACGTTGAGGTATGTTGATCACCTTGGCTCTACTAAAATATATCAGGATTTGAAAACCATTTATTTGTGGAATAATATGAAGCGTGATGTGGCTAACTATGTTGCCAAGTGTTTGAATTGTCAACAAGTTAAAGTGGAACGTTTGAGGCCAGGTGGTTCTTCTCAAGAGATAGCTTTGCCTTTATAGATTTTGGAGATGATTAATATGGACTTCATTACAGGACTTACGAGGTCCCAAAACCAGTATGATTCCATTTGGGTGATTATAGATAGGTTGACCAAGTTAGCTCACTTTCTACCTGTCAGGACAAATTATTCGGGGGAGGATTATGCTAAGTTGTTCATTGCAAAAATAGTTCATTTGCAAGGGGCACCTGTGTCCATCATCTATAACAGAGGTACACAGTTTTCTTCATAGTTTTGGAGATCGTTTCATAAGGGTTTAGGTACCTAAGTGAATTTGAATGTGGCTTTCCACCCTCAGACAGATGGGCAAGCTGAGCACCATCCAGACCCTTGAGGATATGTTGAGGGCCTGTATGATTGATTTTAAAGGTAGTTGGGTAGATCACTTGCCATTGATGGAGTTCGTATATAATAATAATTTCCATTCTAATATTAAGATGGCACCTTTTAAGGCATTGTATGGGAGAAGATGTAGGTCCCCGATAGGATGGTATGAAGTAGGTGAGACACAGATATTTGGGCCTAATCTTGTTCATCAGGAAGTAGAGGATGTGAAAGTCATTAGAGAATGACTTAAGACAGCTCAGAGTCGTCAGAAGTCCTACGCCGATGTTAGGAGAAGAGATCTAGAGTGTGAGGTTGGAGATTGGGTGTTTCTCAAGGTTTCTTCCATGAAGGGAGTCATGCGATTCAGGAAGAAAGGTAAGCTACGTCCTCGCTATATAGGACCATATCAGATTGTGAGAAGGATAGATGGAGTTGCGTATGAGTTATAATTGCCAGCTAGTTTGGGTTTGGTTCATCCAGTATTTCATATATCTATATTGAAGAAGTGTATTGGAGACCATTCTTTAGTATTGCCTGTCGAAGAAATCAAAGTGACAGACTCCTTATCCTATGAAGAAGATCCTGTAGAGATTTTGTATCGCCAAGTTAGAAGATTGAGGAACAAAGAGATAGCCTCAGTTAAAGTTTTGTGGAGAAACCAAAAAATTGAAGAAGCGACTTGGGAATCAGAAGTTGACATGAGATCTAGATACCCAAACCTTTTTGATCCAATGGATGACAAAATGGAAGGTACAATCCTTACCTTATTCTTTCTATGCCTTAGTATGCTTGAAATTATACTTGTCTATATCCCGCATCACCATTCAGGGACGAATGTTCCTAAGGTGGGATATTGTAATGCCCCAAAGTTTTTCTTAGCTAAATTTTATCCCTAAAATATCAAGAATTGGCTTCTAGAATGATTTATACTTTTCCCCCCGTGGAATCCCTTAGATTATAACTTTTTATTTTGTAGATGATTGAATAAGTTTTCCGTCAACATAAGATGCGTCCAAAACGGACACTCGATGAAGGAATTATGGTTAATTTAAGTCCTAGTCATAAAACACTGTCATTCTTATCCTTGGCGCGTCGCGGAGAGGGTGTAAATGATGATGGTCAATTTCTAGTGGGACTCCGCGATGGTGGCTCATCGCGGAGTGGGCCACATTCCCATTCGTCAATTTCCTGTGAGCCACCGCGATAGTGGCGCGTCGCGGTGGCCCATGAAATCGGGCTCCCAGTTATATTTTTTATACCGCTCTCATTAAGGGTATATTGGGTATTTTTCCACACTCTTATCAGTCCAAACACAAAATTTCAACTCCAATTGAGCATATTACTCATACATTCACCAAAAATATTCAAGAACACTCTCTAGGGTTCCATATTGATAATCTAAATAAGTCAAGATTCAACCGTGGGTTTTCAAAATAAATTGAAGATTTGGAATCCCCAAGCCGTAGGCATCAAAAAGCATCCTTTAAATTTCTAGATAGAGGTACATGGGGTTTATCCTAAAAATAACTACATGAGCTTAAAACCATTAGAGCATGTTTTTTAGATTTTTTTGCATGAATTTCAAAGGGGTTTTGGAATCTCTATTGTATATTACGTACTCCGAATGTTTTAATGTTACTATTGTTTTGACCTTGTGGTCCTATCCCCTAAATTGATTTACATGTATATGTATATGTATGGAATTTGAGATTTAAGATCGTTGAGAGCATAAATTATGAACTCACTCTCGTGTATTGAATTAAAGATTATGGTTTCGTGATTTGAAAGATGTTTTCGCAATATTATAGCATTTGAGTATGATTTGAAATTGTTGAGAGGGTATTTCTTGATATAAATGTGTTCTTGTGTTTAAGAGAAAGAATTGCATGTAAATTGAGAACTTTGACATGACCACCATGTATTGTACTACTGAAATGCTTGACAAAGATGTGTTCCTTGCATGTGTTAACATGAGGTTTGAGAAAGAGTTTCTTTGAATTGAATTATTGAAATAGTGGTCCCAAAACTTATGTTTTGAAAATAGAAATTTATGACAGATTAATAATGGCTCAGAGATGTGACTTGCAAGTCAATGATATGACGATACCGTATGAATTTATGCCATAACAGATTATGTTTTCAAAGTATATTTTTAGAGTATGTTTTCAGAGACTATATGTTTTGATAGAGTTTTAAAAAGGGGCTTAAAGAGGGTTAGGTGGTTACCCAAAGAAGGCGCGAGTTCAAACAACTCTTAGCCTGAAACTATATTTGCCGATACGGATAGATTTACACTAGCGACGGTCATGTGGTGTAGTAGATTCAGAGACTCCGACCCTTGCGGCACACTTGGGTTGGGGGCTTCACTGGTTAGTTAATGGCAGTTTCTATATAGCCTATGGAATTTTTCAGAGTTGTAGGGTATACCACCTAGCGCAGAAGTAACACAGATTTCTCAGACTTGAGATGATTTTTACAGAGTCTTTAAAATTCCCATGTGAATTCTTACTATATGATATACTTATGAACTATTTTAAATTTCTCTCATACATGTTGAATAATAAATTATTATTTTGGATATGCTCTGCATACCAGTACATCTATATTGACCCTCCCTCCCCCGACCTCTCAGGTTCTGAGACTTAGTTTAGGGGTCCAGATAAGCAGTAGATAATTCAGACAGCTGATTAGATTGTGCAGTGGTGAGCCTTCTCTATTCCAGAAGGTCTGTCTTTTTAGTTTTGGTCTACTGAGGGCCTTGTCCCAGTTTCAGACAGTTGTCAGATTTTCATATAGTAGAGATTTCGCAGACTGAGTTAGATGTTATTTAGATGTAGTTGATTTACAGTTTCCATACTTCTGTTGAATTCAGAGTTGACCATGTTTCCATAGCAAATTATGTTTCCGCATCTTCTTTTATTATATGAATGTTGTGCATGATTACCAGATAGAGAAGGGCGTTCCGGGCCTTCATGGTTCAGGATGTCCATCACGGTCAGGTCCTAGTTCATGTCGTGACATCTATGTGATGTTTATAGTACGTACTTGAAAGCTGATAGATAATTGAATATATGTATATATACGTATATGTCATGTAGTGACGTGTGCAGTAATCGAAAGCTAAATAACTGAATCTATATATTAAAATATCTTGAATGATACATTCATATATATGATACTATTGAGGGTCGAAGTAATAATACACTATACGTTGATATGATATTAATGTAAGTTAGTGAAAATAATCATAACTCATCAAAGTATGTATACAAAATACGTTGCATTATATTACGGGATAATATATTCGTGTACGTATGTGATGTATATATATAGTACGTATTTAGAACTTGCTATATATAGTAGATAGTATGTATATGCGTGTGTATGTATAGGTATATATATATAGTATATAGACATATTATATAGTGAAGGTATAATGACATAAGATAAACTAACCGATAATTCATCTGAGTACATGTGAATTACGTTGTATATTATTGTGAGATAGTAAAATCATGTATGTGAAGTATATAAGACGTATTCGAGAGTTGATATATATATATATACGATGTAGTGATCGATTAATGAACGATGTAGTGAAAAACTAGCAGAATCTATCAAAAAACAACGAATACCTTTATTTGAAATGATCGAAGTAATAATATATTGTACGTTGATGTGATGTTGATGTAAGTTAGTCAAATTAACCGATAACTCGTCAAAGTATGTATACGAAATACGTCGCATTATATTACGGGGTAATATATTCGTGTACGTATGTGATGTATATAGTACGTATTTAGAACATTATACAGTCGATAGTGTTTATATGTGTGTGTATATATAGGTATATATATAGTGTATATATCAAAATAACTTGAATAATACGTTGATATCATACTATTGAGGAAATAGACATACTATTTTGCATTAATGTTGACACACTTATATTATTGAAGTTGTAATAATGTAAGACAAGTAATCTCTCTCTCTATCTCTCTCTCTCTATCTATCTGTCTATCTATCTATGTATCTCTTTCTCTCTCTATCTCTATCTCTATCTCTCTCTATCTATCTATCTATTAGCCTTGACTTATCTATTTCTCTTGTGCAGATGGAGATCTTCCCCTATGCAGTGTTTTGTATGTTCTTTGAGCAATATCTAAGTGTATGGAGGACAACCCTAATTAACTTAGCTATTGCTATTGGTCAGTGAGATCTCTCTGTACTTAGATATAACTTTCACTTATTGATATCTTGAAATCTTCTTTCTCTTCATATATGCTGGTTATCATTTCTTAATTGGAAAGATTTGGTAGTTTTAAAATGACTAAAACCATTGAGAGACATTAATGATGTTCTTTTTTCATCTTCTGCAGGTGCTGAATATATTGTATGCTTAGTTATCACATGTAGGTTAGTAGATTATATATTGGAATGCCATTTCATTCCTATCCTTTCTTGCTTTCTGGAATAAAACACCTTTATTTTTTGTAGCTGTAATATTAACTCTGATTCTTTTGACGTTTTGCTTCATCTAGGTTTTGGACTTCAGCAATTATCTTACTTGTGCTGACCATGATTGTCCTGAATCTTATGGTATATTTTCTTCTTTCAGTAATTGTTTTGAGTTCATATCGTTGCACCTGATTTTTTTCTCTCTATTAGTGACATTTTATATCGTTTTGTAGGGACTAATGGCAATTCTTAAAATCCAGCTCAATGTTGTATCCGTTGTCAACCTTGTGATGGTCGTTGGTATTGCTGTTGAATTCTGTGTCCATATAACACATGCCTTCTTGGTTGGTCTTCTATCAGAGTGATCTATCTGCTCTAGTTTGTTGTTTAAAATAATGAGAGAATGCAGATCAGCTTGAGTAGTTGTGGAATCTATAATGTTGATAAAGTATGTTCTTTTCTCCTTTATTCAATCCTCATCACTGCGTATTTTTCTTTTTTTTAGTTGTTCGATACTTATGTTAGTGAGAGGTAACAAGTATACTTGAAATTAGTTAAGGAGAGCACAAACTAACTCGGATATAACATTAATAAAAAAAAATGAAAGACAAAAGGACATAGGGTTGAGATTTTGGACAAATGTAATCTTAATTAAAGCAAGATGCTCTAATCATTAATAAGATATATAGCTGCAGTAGAAAAATTTGTATTGAGGACTTTGGAATTGACATTTGGACATGTCTTATAACCAGTGAATTGAACTTGCTTAGGAAAAACACATTCGAATTGGCATTGCTTGTTTCCACTGAAGTGCACTTCCTTGTTTTCTGCTACTACTTTGTTTTTCTTTAGAATCTTTTACCTAAAACAATAAAAAAAAATAGAATGAACTTTTTGCCTATCTGGATTCTGGCCTTGAAAGAGACGCAATAAAATATTTAACCTGAAATTGTCCTCTTTTCACGCTGGTGTTTCTGCGGTATGCTCGACTGGACACTTAAAAAAACCTATTACGAACCTAAGTTATAAACTTCAAATTTTAGATTTGCAATCTCGTAATGAGAGTAACTTTTCTGATTTTGACTTTTGGTATATACATTGTCATGAATGTGTAAAATTTACTAAAGTGTGGTCACTTGAGAAGTGAATTAATGAGTCGAAAATGATTAAGTGTAATTACTTGAAAGGTGAACTTGTGTTTTGAATATAGTTAAGTGTGGTCACTAGAGAAGTGAATAAATGACTTAAAAATGTTTAAGTGTAGGTATTTGAAATGTGAATTTGTGTTTTGAATTTAGTTAAGTGTGGTCATTTGAGAAGTGAATTAGTGAGACGAAAATATTTAAGTGTAGTTACTTGAGAGGTAGACTTGTATTTTGAATATAGTTAAGTGTGGTCACTAGAGAAATGAGTTAGTGAGTAAAAATATTTAAGTGTAGATACTTGCAATGTGGACTTGTGTTTTGAATTTAGTTAAGGGTGGTCACTTGAGAAGTGAGTTAGTGACTTGAAAATACTTAAGAGTAGGTACTTGAAATGTGAACTTGTGTTTTGAATTTAGTTAAGTGTGGTCACTTGAGAAGTGAATAACTACTTGAAAATGTTTAAGTATAGGTACTTGAAATGTGGACTTGTATTTTGAATTTAGTTAAGTGTGGTCACTTGAAAAGTGCATTAGTGAAGTCGAAAATGTTTAAGTGTAGTTACTTGAAAGGTGGACTTGTGTTTTGAATATAGTTAAGTGTGGTCACTTGAGAAGTGGGTTAGTGAATTGAAAATGTTTAAGTGTAGGTACTTGAAATGTGGACTTGTGTTTTGAATTTAGTTATGTGTGGTCACTTAAGAAGTGCATTAGTGAGTCGAAAATGTTTAAGTGTAGTTACTTGAAAGGTGGACTTGTGTTTTGAATATAATTAAGTGTGGTCACTAGAGAAGTGAGTTGAAATTTTTTAAGTGTAGATACTTGAAATGTGGACTTGCGTTTTGAATATAGTTAAGTGTGATCACTTGAGAAGTGAGTTAGAGACTTGAAAATGTTTTAGTGTAGGTACTTGAAATGTAAACTTATTATTTTGAATTTAGTTTAGTTTGGTAACTTGTGAAATGACTTAGTGACTTGAAAATGTTTAGGTGTAGGTACTTGAAATGTGAACTTTTCATTTTGAATTTAGTTTAGTTTGGTAACTTGTGAAGTGAATTGGTGACTTGAAATGTGAACTTTCCATTTTGAATTTAGTTTAGTTTGGTAACTTGTGAAGTGACTTGAAAATATTTAGGTGTAGGTACTTGAAATGTGAATTTTTCATTTTGAATTTAGTTTAGTTTGGTGACTTGTGAAGTGAATTAGTGACTTGAAATGTTAAGGTGTAGGTACTTGAAATGTGAACTTTTTATTTTGAACTTAGTTTAGTTTGGTAACTTGTGAAGTGTCTTGAAAATGTTTAGGTACTTGACATGTGAACTTGTGTTTTGATTTTAGTATAGTGTGGTCACTTGAGAAGTGAATTAGTGACTTGAAAATGTTCAAGTGTAGGTACTTGAAATGTAAACTTTTTATTTTGAATTAAACTTAGTTTGGTAACTTGTGAAATGAATTAGTGACTTGAAAATGTTGAGGTATAGGTACTTGAAATGTGAACTTTTTCATTGTGAATTTAGTTTAGTTAGGTAACTTGTGAAGTGACTTAGTGACTTGAAATGTTTAAGTGTAGTTACTTGAATTATGAATTAGTGACGTTTGTTTTGAATTTAGGTACTTGAAATGTGAACATGCAATTTGATTTTAGTAAAGTGTGGTCACTTGAGAAGAGAATTAGCGACTTCAAAATGTTTAAGTGTAGATATTTGAAATGTGAACTTTTCATTTTGAATTAAGTTTGGTTTGGTAGCTTCTGAAGTGAATTAGTGACTTGAAAATGTTTAGGTGTAGGTATTTGAAATGTGAACTTTTATGACTTGCACTAATTACTTGAATGTGATTAATTGTGTAGATGGAACCTGATTATAGCTGGATATATCAACAAAATATTAATAATAGAATGGGTGAGGCTGAGAATGAAGATGCGGGTGATGAGTTGTAGATTTTAGTCTTTTGTAAACCTCGATAAATTTTGTAAATAATTTGATTTTTAATGTTTGTATTCTTTTGGTGGTTATTGGTTGATTGTATATTAAATGATTGTTGGGCTGTATTGTAAATAATTTGATTTGATTTTTAATTTTTGTAAATGATTGATGGGTTGTATTATAAATAATTTGATTTTAATTTTGTAAATAATTTGTTTTTAATGTTTGTATTTTGGAAATTTTTAATATTTTTTTTTACGAAATTATCAAAAAAAACAACCGACCACATATGGTTGGTTTACTATAATTAATTACAAAATATTTTATTAAATAAATTATTAAATACATTATTAAATAAAAATCGACCACAAGTGGTCGGTTTTTTATTTAAATTAAATAATTAATTTATAAAAAAATGACCACTTGTGGTCGGTTTTATTTAAATTAATTATTTAATTTAAATACAAAACCAACCACATGTGGCCGTTTTTTTTTATAAATTAATTATTTAATTCAAATAAAAAATCGACCAAAATGTGGTCGATTTTTTATAAATAAATTAATTAATTTAAATAAAACTGACCACTCGTGGTTAGTTTTAATAAAATTAATTAATTAATTTAAATAAAACTGACCACTCGTGGTTGGTTTTATTTAAATTAATTAATTAATTTATTCATCCCTAGTTCCATCTAAATCAATGTAGGTAATATTAATCTCAACATTAAGTTAATGAGAGCTCATTTCAACTTAGAGTGATCGATCAATGACCCGGGTCGGGATGAATGCTGTTTCTAATAGATATTCATATCTGTTGTAATAGATGACATATTTGATTTAATTATCAAATAGAAATTTGAATTTGTTGTGACAGATGACTGAGCTGTTGGAAATTTTCAAACTGATATTGGTATCTATTGCAACAGATGATATATCTGTTTGAATTTTTATTTTTTTTAATTTTAAAGCAAGCTTCTATCCAAGTAAGAGTTACTAGTAAGACTAAGTACTACAAAATGCAGTAAAAAATAAAGAGTTTCTTTTTCTTGGATAACTCAAAAATGTGTTCATTGAGTAGGCTTATCTTGTCTTTTCAATGTCACAAGTCATCTATTAGAACAGATACTAACAGATATTTAATTATCAAATGGGCATACATCTGTCATCACAAATGACTGAGTTGTTGGGATATTTAAATAGATATTGCTATCTGTTGTAACAGTTGACATATTTAATTATCAAATGGAAAGGTTTTTTAAATAGATATTTGTATCTGTTGTAACAGATGACAATGCTGTTGGGATTTTTAAACAGATATTGTTATCTGTAGCAACAGATGACATATCTATTTAAAAATATTTTTTTCTTTTAATTTTAAAGCAAGATTCTATCCCAGTAGATAAAGTAGTAAGTACTACAAATTGCGATAAAAAATGAAGAGTTTCTTTTTCTTGAATAACTCAAAAATGTGTTCATTGAGTAGTCTTATCTTCTCTTTTCAATATAACTAAACTAAGTCTTCCTCGTTCCCCTCAAATTATTAATGAATATTAATTATATTAATTAATGAATATTGAAATCCACATCTACGTACATGATACATCTAGAATTATCTCATCTCCTCAGCTTCAGTCCTAAGTTTATTTTATTCATCTCTCATCTTTTTGTTTCTCTCCTCTTTAGCTTAGGGCTTCACAGCCTTTTTTCTCTCTTATCTCTTTTCTCTTCTCTTTATCATAAAGATCCTTTCAGATCTATACCGATCCATATCTTTTCTCGACTGAAATTGTTGTTTTGATCCCCTTTTGATGCTAAGGTATAGTTCACTATTGCTCTTTCATTCTCGTCTTCTTCTTTGCAATTTATTTACATATGTTTTTTTATTTAATTACCATTTACCCATATGATATTTGTTTAAAAAAATTGAAGAAACTTGTAAGTTTTGAATAACTGAACCGAGAATTTTTATTACAATATGCAAAAAAAGTATTTTGTTGGGAGAAGTTTAAAAGCCTTGTTGGTAGTATCAGTTTTTTGGTATGTATTTTACTTGTTTCTTTATTGTTTATGCTATTATTGATATTGTTGGTGGGGTTGGCATTATTGGAAGTTGTGGTGTGGTGTTGTTGATGGTGTTGGAACAAAGGATGGTGCTTCTTTGTTGTTGATGATGTTGGAACAAATGTTGTTGTTTATTTATTGTTGATGATTTTTATTTGTTGTTTCTTTGTAGTTTATGCTGTTGTTGATGTTGTAACAGACGGATCAACTGTTGGAACAAATCAAACCACCAGCAAGACTAGTTTGATGTATTTCAACAGACTCTAAATCTATTGTAACAAACTCAAAATCTATTGTAACAGACTCCAAATCTATTGAAAAAGACTCCACATCTATATAACTGACTCCATATCTGATGCAAAAGACCCTACATCTATTGAACAGATGAATATGTTCTTTCTGATGAATAATGTTGCAGATATAAGGAACTAACAGTTGATCAACTTTTGTCTAACCATCACAAGAGGCTGTAGTAAAGATGGGTTTGGAAGAATAAGTTGCATGCATATGAAACCACTTTATATATGGGAGGTATGTATTACTGATAATGTTATCGTGGAAACATACATAGAGTACACTAATTTTGTGAATGTTGTTTTTACTAATTAGTCATAGATCATTCGAACAAGATATCTGCAATTTTACAGTTAAGTTTGGTAGGTTCAATCTGATAAGGCTGGGGGACCATGAATATGGTTCTAATATCCTATTAAGATTTAATGTCGGTTGTTGCTCATGTTTATTTGTCAAGTATTGTAAAGGGATCTAGTTTTGGTGTCATTGTAAAGAGATTCAATAGCGATTGGACTAACTTTTAGGGTGCATTGGACTCTGAGAAGGCCTTCAAAGCCTAGAACTACATCTAACAAGAATGAAAAACTAATATAGTTATTGCCCTAGACCAAATTTATATGGCTGGGTTACTCGGGGTGATGATTATACGCCAGTAGGTGTGGTAGGAGAATTCCTTCGAAGGAAAATGGGTGATTGATGAAAGACTATATCATCTGAGAGCTAATTGAAGAGGATACATAGGGTAGAAAGTAACTTCTAGTAAATCTGGCCGATGAAATTATCTTAAAACAACTTGAGAAATCTAAATCAAGTGCAAATATGAAAGTATATCCAGCAATGTCAATTCATCTGTTGTCTCTCTGAAAGAAAAACAGTGCAAATGGACACTTTGTTAGGGAGCTACGACTAGGTAACGTGGTCGGGATTATCACCTAGATAGAAAATAGTAAAAGTCTAAGAAAGCAGCCTTACGAGCATCAAAGGTTGAAATAATGTACAGGAAGTCTAGAAAACTTGCACCAACAGTAACTGCAGTTAAAGTAAGGAATCTAAGCAAAGGCGATAATTTTTTAATTTTAAATTTCATCCCATGCCTTCTTGTTTGTGGTTTCGATTAGGTCCACTGCTGTTGACCTGATTGGAACCACAAACGTGATTGAAAGGCAAATTGAGTATCATTACTTCCATAGAAATATGGTTATAATTGATTGTGTTTTATAGCCTTAGCATGCTTTTAATATTTCTTGGAGGAGATCAGAGGCTTGCTGTAGTACGTGAATCCTGATAATTTTCAAGCTTGCCTCCAGCTTGCTTATTCTGTATTGAAGCTGGTCATTGCCGTCTTCAAAGTTGGTCAAAAATTCCTGGTATATTGTGAGATCGATCAAGAACACCACCTTCAAAGTGGTGGCATTTTAGAAGGCCTTTAGAACACTCTCTTTAGAATCCTTAAAATATACATTGAGGGTCCCTGTGTTTGTTTTAGGTCAAAATATGTTGAGGCACACTCAAGATGTGGTCCCAACCATTGAACATCACACTTTTATCGAGCATTGCTCAATGCAACTCAACTAATTTGATAAATTAATAAGCGAGGAGTTACGTAGCGTGTGATCTAAACTGACTCTACCAAGCGAGGAGTTACCCTAATGAGCCAGGAGTTATGTAACGTTTGATAGTCTTGGTAGAGTTGGTTTAGATCACACGCTACATAACTCCTCAGTTATTAATTTATCAAATTAGTTGAGCAAGATGCATTGAGCAACGCTCGATAAAAGTATGTTGTTTAACTGTTGGGACCACATCTTGAGTGTGCATCAACACATTTTGATCTAAAACAAACACAGCGATCCTACATGTATCCTTTAAGGCTTCTGAAGAAAGTGTTCTGAATGCCTTCTAAAATGCCACAACTTTGAAGGTGGTGTTCCTGATCGAGATCACAAGATACCAGGAATTCTTAACCAACTTTGAAGATGACAACGACTAGCTTGAATACAGAATAAGCAAACTGGAGGCAAGCTTGAAAATTATCGGGATTCACGTACCACATCAAGCCTCTGATCTTCTCCAAGAAATGTTGAAAGAATGTTAAGGCTATAAAACACAATTAATTATAACCATATTGCTATATAAGTAACGATACTCAATTTGCATTTCAATCACGTTTGTTCCGATCAGGTCAACAGAAGTGGACCTAATCAAAACCACTAACAAGAAGGCATGGGATGAAATTTAAAGTTTAGAAATTTTCGCCTTCACTTAGATTCCTTCCTTTAACTGCATTAGTTGTTGGCACAAGTTTTCTAGACTTACTGTACATTATTTCAACCTTTGATGCCTGTAAGTCTGCTTTCTTGGACTTCTACTATTTTCTATCTAGGTGATAATCCCAACCACGGTACCTAGTCGTATCTCCCTAACAAAGTTTCCATCTGAACTATTTTTCTTTTAGAGAGACAACAGAAGAATTTACATTGCCGGATACACTTTCATATTTGCACTTGATTCAAATTTCTCATGTTGTTATTAGATAATTTCATCGGCCAGATTCACTAGAAGTTACTTTCTACCCTATGTCTCCTCTTTAATTAACTATCAGATGATATAGTCTTTCATCAACTCTCCTTTTTCAGGCATTCTTCTTCGACTCCTTCTATCGTATAATCATCTTATCGATCATCCCTTCCATATAAATTTGGCCAGGGGAATTTCTATTGGTTTTTCATTCTTGTTTGATGCAGTTCGAGGTTTCGAAGGTGTTCTTAGAGTCCAATGCACACTTAAAGTTAAGTCCAATCGCTATTGGTTCTCTGCAATGACACCAACTATTGATCCCTTCTCAAAACTTTACACATATAAAGACGTGCAACAACCGTTAGTAATTTGTAACAGGTTATCTGCACCATCTTCATGAGGCCCTCAACCTTGTAAATTTGAATCCATCAAACTTTACAATGCAGGATCTTGTTTGAATGATCAGTGCCTAATCGGTTAAAAACTTCATTCACAAAAACATTGTACTTTGTGTGTGTTATCCCAGTGACTTGATCAGTAATACTTCTTAACTCACACGCATATGATAGTGGATCCATCTGCACGCACCTTATTCTTTCTAGCCCATCTATGGCTTAAATTGAATAAAATGATGACTAGCAAGTTGCAACAGACGCCACATCTATTGAAAAAGCAAATTGATATATCCATGTGTTGCAACAGATTATCAATATGTTGTAAGTTATGGATTAAATTTTGCATCAGATTACCCATTTGTTAGATTTATTTTAAAGCAATTTTCTTTTCTTTCTGAAATACAATAAAAAGATAAAATATTGTATTTAGATCTATTTTTTTTATTTATATATTCAAAAAGTCACCAGTTTTATTTAATTAAGGGATATATGAACATTCGTGGCTTCTTGTTTGACAAAGTCACCCCTTCTAATTCAATCATTTATAAATAGGTCCATTCGGCCTTCTTTCCTTACTCTCTCTCATTCGTTCATTCTACTACACTTACAGTACAAATATGGCTGATCCAAATTCGTACAAGAAGATTCATATGGATTCCTTGTAGGAACTTCAAAGGTAGTTTGATGACCTCTAGAGGAATTTGGCCAACTTCGGAGCAAGGGTGAGGAGGGCTGCCTTGGTGCTGCCGGATGAAAATTGTCCGGTTGACAATAATAATAGTAATAATAATAATAATAGTAATAATAATAATAATAGTAGTAGTAGTAGTAGTAGTAGTAGTAATAATAATAATTAGGTTATGTTTTTTCTTTCTTTTAGCGTGTGTATTGATTTGGTTTGTTCGACTTTGAATTTTTTAATTCTTATTTAATATTTAAATATCATTCTATTTATTCCATATTCTCAATATTTCGACGGTTGGAGGTAGGGATTGAGAACTTGTGGAAATAGAGGGTGGGTGGTGAAAAGTCATGATTCTCCTAAAAATGATTCGTTAATAAATAATAAGGAACTAAATGATATACACAATTTATAACCGTAAAAGAAAGATTATTTAATTTAAAACAAAAAGTCACATCATTGGATTATATGATGATTGTTAAGGAAAAGGTGAATGATCGTGACTGTGACTTTTTGTCTAAACACATTCAACAAACAAAAACAAGCAATGCTGCTGATGCATCAAATTCCTCATCTGTTGCGACTGATGAATGAGTTGTTAGAAGAAATAAAAAAATCTCCTAACATAGATGGTTGATTTGTTGCAATAGATGGTATATTTGTTGCAACATATGGGTTATTTGATGCAATAGATATATAATCTATTTCCATAACTCAATAAAAATAATTGTTATTATTTTATTAAAGAAACGGTTATTGAAAACCAGGTGTCTTCAATTTTTAAATTGAGAAAAAGGGTTATTTGAATTTAAGAACTAATTATTATAATAAAAATAAGCTGAAAAGTCATGACTTTTCACAGTAATAAAAACCTCACCAGCTTGATTTAATTAAGTCATTTCTTTTCACAGAAAACAATAAGGAAATAAATGATAAAACACAATTTAAACTGACAAAAATCTCATAAAAAATATACTTGTTTTTAAATCTATTTTATTAATTTATATAATAAAAAGGTCAGCAAATTTGAATTAATGATATGATGACAATTTTTTTTGAAAATAAGATAGATTCTATGTCGCAACAGATATATTATTTGATGCAACAGGTTATCTATTGTTGCAACGGATGATATATCTGTTGTCACAGATGAATTATCTGATGCAACAGATATATAATCTGTTGTCACAACTCAGTATAAAATGATTCCTAGAAAGAACTAATTATTAATAATAATAATAAGTAAAAAAGTTATGACTTATCGCAATATTGCTAATTTAATTAAGTCATACCTTTTTACAGTAATCAAGAATGTCATTAATAAATGGAGGTGAACAGTTGCGCCTTTGAATCTGTTTTATTAATTTATATAATTAAAAATTCAGAAAATTTGGATGTCATAATGATAATTTTTTTTAAAAAAAAAAGATATATAGATTATATGTTGCAACAAATATATTATCTGATGCAATAGTTTATCTATTTGTTGCAACAGATGATATATTTGTTGTCACAGATGAGTTATCTAATGCAATAGATATATAATTTGTTGTCACAACTCAGTATAAAAATGGTTCCTAAAAAGTCATGACTTATCGCAATATTGCTTAATTTAATTAAGTCATAACTTTTTACCGTAATCAAGAATGTCATTAATAAATGGAGGTGAACAGTTAATTAAAAATTCAAAAAATTTGGATGTCATGATGATATAGATTAGATGTTGCAGCAGATATATTATCTGATGCAATAGGTTATCCATTTGTTGCAAATATCTATTGTCACAGATGAGTTATCTAATGCAATAGATATATATCTATTGTCACAACTTAATATAAAAACGGTTCCTGAAAAGAAGTAGTTATTAATAATAATAAGCTGAAAAGTCATGACTTATCACAATATTGCTTAATTTAATCAAGTCATAATTTTTCACAGTAAGCAAGAAATGTCATTAATAAATGGAGGTGAACAGTTGTGGCTTTTTGCCTAACACATTCAAGTTCAATCCTCTATAAATAGGCCCTTCCTTAATCGTTCATTCTACTGCACTCTATTTATTCCTTGCTCTTGTTACTCCTTCAAATAATTTCTCCTCAAGGACTTGATAGCTTTTTCCTGTCTTTGGTAAGTTTACTATATGTCCCTCTTCCTATCATTTTTCCATTCAATTTGAAATACTTGAATGATCAGTTCTTGTTTTTTATCTTTACTTTCGCCTGAAAGCGGAGGAATGTCTCATGAATTATAACTAACCATTCCGTCAAATAATTTTGAAATAAATATAGAATGAGATATATATATATGATATAGAATCAAATATAGAACTGTAGTAAAAAAGAATTCAATTTTTGTCTAAATATACGTTGTATTATGTTCGAATTCTTTTTTTCCTTTACTTTTATTTTTATGTGTGTGTTTTGTCTACTTATGCATTTTCTCTAGATATGGATGATCCAGTGTGGGATGTCTCTATTTTATGATACACCATGCGGGAACTGCAAAAGGAGGTTCATGACCTACAATGGGTGTTTCCCACCGTCAGGGTAAGGATGCTGCAGGAGATCCGCAGGCTGAGGAGGGCGCTGCTGCTACCGGTTGAAGATTGGCTGGCTGGCCATACAAATAATAATGATGATAATAATTAGGCATTTTCTTTTCTTTTACCAATGTATTTTTATTTATTAAAAAATTTATGTTCGATGTATTTGACGTTTTAATTCTTATTTAATTTTCATGTTGTCTATTTTTTTTCGTAATAAATGACATGTCTACAATTAAAGAATAATTTGAATCCAGTATCAATAACAAGAGATCAACATATGAGTTATTTGTTGGGTTTGTGACAGGAGCTGTATTTTATTGTTCGAAACAGATTGTTCATGTGTTGCAACAGATTACTTGTTTGGTGCAACAGATTACTTGTCTGTTGCAACAGACAACTAATCTGGTGTAACAGATTATTTATCTGT